>NC_069499.1:1457162659-1457165159 GCF_027579735.1 Bombina bombina | reverse complement strand
CAATCTTCTTTTAAAGGTGAAAAATCTTTATTTGAGGTTTAGCAACCAGTAAAAAGCGACGTTTCGGACCTACATAGTCCTTAATCATGCATAAGTTACAATCAAACAAACTGACTTTAAAAAGGGTATCTGGACCAATCATGCTTCAATTCTCAGTGTTAATTGGTTTAACCCATACCTATCCAGGTTTGTAAATTTCAACAACACAGTGACCTCTAGTGGTACCAGAATATGTTCCATCATTTAAAACCATTATAAAAACAAATACAAATCATAATCTCTATTCAGACCATATGGATGTAATGTGTTCAGACGTTTAATCCACCATACTTCTTTCTGTTTTAATTTTAGTTCCCTATTACCCCCTCTTCTATGATGGGGGATATGGTCAATCACTTGAAAGCGAAGCTGGCTTACTGTATGACCCATATTTGTAAAATGTGCTGATACTGGAAGTGACATATCTTTTGATTTAATGGATGCTTTATGTTGACTAAACCTATCCCTGGCGGCTTGGGTGGTCTCGCCAATGTAACAAAGACCACATGGGCATTTAAGTAGGTAGATTGCATAGTTGGTTTGGCATGTATATATATGCCAAACCAACTATGCAATCTACCTACTTAAATGCCCATGTGGTCTTTGTTACATTGGCGAGACCACCCAAGCCGCCAGGGTGGTCTCGCCAATCATAGAAGAGGGGGTAATAGGGAACTAAAATTAAAAAAGATTTTTTATACATAACACTTACGATCGAAGTGGAATCTTTTATCATAGTGTGGGACGACTGTCCTTTTTATTGTGATGCTGTATTGATACCTCATATAAACTGAGGTCTCGTTTGTGAGTACCATTCTTATGTTGCAATAAATTCGTACCACTTTTAAAACAGTATTATGCTATGTGCCGTGTTTGTTCCCTTTACATAAACACGTTGGAGTTATCAAAGACACCCTGACCGGGTGCGGACAACAATATTGGAGTACCGGACAAACAGAGAATCTTCAAGGGACAGCGCTTAGGACTCTAAGCCCGCTACTTGTGAATCAGTGCTGGGACCTGACACATTAACAACGCCCGCTCCTTACCTCATTTGATTGAGGTCACCTATTGTGAGTAGCCTGTTAAACCATTCTGGGGGTTGCTGTAATTTCATGCTTGCAAGGTTGATCGTTCACTTTCTGAAGATAGAACAATCCTGCATTTTATAGACTCGATCAACATATCTGAGAACTATAGATTTTCTCCTTGTATTATCCACTTAATATTGAAACAACAATAGCTAATATTTAATTAGCAGGATCATTTTCCTAGTGTGTATATATATATATATTATAGCGATGTACACTGTTTACGGAATCACTGTTTGAATACATTAATGCAATTACATTTGATACATTAGGTGTACCGTAATAGTACACGAGATTTGGTTAGATTAGCGCTGTGAAGTGAACAACTCTTTCTTTGCTCATAAAATTCAGTTTGTTCATTTATAAGGGTAGTGTGACCATACTGCTCTGTTCACCCCAGCTGCTTATCTCGTTTAGGTGTTAATATTATCTTTGCGCCTCCAGTGTGACCTGTACTTAGATACAGCTCACATCACAAAAACCCTTTCTTTTCTGATATATATATATATATTTGCCATTTGGTATAAAGTTAAATAAGAAATGGGAGGGGGGGGGTGGACTGGGCTGCTTTGCCTTAAAATGCCCAGGCCTATTTTTGGTCCCAGTCCGGCCCTGCTGGTGTGCAATGAATCTAGCAGCCCTCCTCCTCTATTTGCCAGTCAGTCATACCATGACTGCCTTGATCCAAAAATATGTCACACTTTGTGACTTCAGCACTGTACTTGCAATTGTAAAACAAAGAAGCTTTCCACCTTCAAAAATGTGTCATACCTCAAGCAGCAAGAGACTGCACACTGTTCCCCCAACTGAAGTTAATTGCTCTCAACAGTCCTGTGTGGAACAGCCATGGATTTTAGTTACGGTGCTAAAATCATTTTCCTCATACAAACAGAAATCTTCATCTCTTTTCTGTTTCTGAGTAAATAGTACATACCAGCACTATTTTAAAATAACAAACTCTTGATTGAATAATAAAAACTACAGTTAAACACTAAAAAACTCTAAGCCATCTCCGTGGAGATGTTGCCTGTACAACGGCAAAGAGAATGACTGGGGTAGGCGGAGCCTAGGAGGGATCATGTGACCAGCTTTGCTGGGCTCTTTGCCATTTCCTGTTGGGGAAGAGAATATCCCACAAGTAAGGATGACGCCGTGGACCGGACACACCTATGTTGGAGAAAGTAACACTTCTTTTATCCCACTGGGAATCAGTTCAGTGTTTTTTTTTTTTTTTATGGATGATCTGACACCTTGAGTTTTACTTTCTTTTTTTTACATATATGTCAGATGTGGCCCTAGGTGATTGATTGTGTTTTATTCTTTTGTTTAGTAAATGTTCTAATACTTCATGATGAAAACTTAGTATGCAT
>NC_069499.1:1456930159-1457155159 GCF_027579735.1 Bombina bombina | reverse complement strand
CTTGACCCACACATGTGTTACACATACAGTGTGTCTGTGACTGCAGTACAGTAGTCCAGCCTAGTCAGTGTGTGTGCGGGGCTAAGGCTACCGGCATCCCCACAGCCCTACCAATCACATAAATATAACATTTTGGGGCTAGCTAAAATCACTCAGTGTGTAATAGTGGGTGGGGGCTAAGGCAGCCGCAGCCCACAGGGCAAATGCCCGGTATGCCCTAGGGTCAGTCCGGGCATGACCTGAGGTGCATAGAGAGCGTGAGCTGCATAAGATGTGCAATAAACTGAGCGGGACTCCGGAAGCTTGGATAGAAAAAACAGAGGGGTAAAAGATAAGAGTATATTTATGAGACAGCAGCTGTCTCCCTGAGCAGTGTGTTGGGCGGTCCCTCTTTCACTCGCACTACAACAAGTATGATTAAAAAATAGAGTAAATACATTTTGGTTTTAAAAATGATAATTAATTATTAGCTTACAGATGAGGCAAGTTCAAAAGATATTATTTAGGGAAAAACACTTTATCAGCAGTAGTTTTAGTTATGCTGTGCGCAGAGTGTGCTGTCAAGTGTCTACAACTCTACATACGTGCGCGCTCACAGCAAAGCAGAGACTTCCGGGTTTGTCTACATAACTTTCTGCCATGTCTGCACGGAGCGGACAGAAAGTGAAGTAAATTTAAAAAATGAAAAAAAAAAGTAAACATATAATAAAAATAAATAGCGAATTGCATTTAAAAAAACAAAAGAAACATTATGAATTAAAAAACAAAACAACATAAATACAAGTGTTTAAAGTCCCTTTAAAAACAGTGGTAGTCTACCTGTTTCTAGTTCTAACTCTTTTCAAAAAGTGTGCGGTTCTGTTTTACTTAATTGTAAAACACTCCTCTGCTGCTTAAAAATAGGACAAACAGTTGTGCTAATGTAAAGTTTTAGTCTGAAGTTTATATTTGTAACACTCAGTATGTGGATTTTATTTAAAATGTAGGAAACAATTATTGATTCTTTTTTTATCTGATTAATCGAAAAAATAATTGGCCGATTGATTATGAAAATAATCGTTAT
This sequence comes from Bombina bombina, assembly GCF_027579735.1. Lineage (NCBI taxonomy): Eukaryota > Metazoa > Chordata > Amphibia > Anura > Bombinatoridae > Bombina > Bombina bombina. Next base: position 1,457,154,096 of record NC_069499.1, on the reverse strand, counting down.
TTGCAGCCCTAATATATAGTAATATATATATATATGTAATGTTGAACCCACAACAGGAGGTCAGGGACCGGTCCTCATAGGGTGTTGTGTTACTACCCATACTCTAACAACATCCCTCAAATCAGTCTGAAAACCCTACTCACAAACACCTGGAGCACCTTTCTTCATCAGCTTTCTCCTAAGAAGGCAAAGACAAGACTAGTTTCCAGTAAGGAAGGAGGGGGCTCGGGGAGGTTTAGAATCTTTGCCTCCTCGTAGTAGCCAGGAGTAATGAATCATGGACTCTAACCACCTTTATGAAAGAAATTGCTTTAAGGTTTATTTGAAATAGCCGTTTTGCTCATTAAAACCATTATCTTTTGTTCTCAAGAACATGTTCATTTAAATGGGCTAAGCCCATGACCTTATCTAAGCTATGTCTGTCTATACACAAAGGCCTTGGGTATTGACCTTTTCATTATAGGCTGTGGTTTCAATGAGCAAAGTCAACTATTTTAATTACAATAATAAACATAAAGATGGAATTTTCTATTCATTTAACACTATGCAGATGAGAGAACTAGTGATTGGAAACATACCGACGAGGAGGAAAATTTATAGTACAATGCCATGGTCAGACTATGTATAGGCTCAAACAAGCCTTGCGAATACTCTGTAACTTTATTCAAGTCTCTTCTACATTAACATTTGTCTTCAGTAACATTACTGTCAGGACATATTTTTACCCTTCCACTGCTCACGTCCATGTAAACCAACATGTTGGGGCATTTATATTTTTTGTTATCTACTCTACATTGCCTAAATATATCTGAGGAGATCCATGCAACAAGATAGATCACTACAATCTTGCAAGGGAAGATTTGTTACTATATACCTGCAGTTATGATAATGTGCTATTTGCTGTCACTCAATAGTCTATCAGTAAGACGGCTTATTATTTCTCATAACTTTTACTACATGGTTAGCATCTAAATATAGAACAGAATAGCAGGTGGTGCAAAGTGGTGATGCTCAGAATGGACTGCAGCTGCACTAACATATACGAGATATTAGGAGCATTCACCAATATTGTATCCTGACCTATACATTTCCTGGCATAAAATAAGTTGGATGACTATTCCCAAACACCAGTGTCTATAGCCTATTAAAGAGAATTAAATAATAACTTCTTACACTAGACAGTTAATCAGGAATAGTCTTGTGAGAGGCGAAAGTCACGGGACCATGCTTTGCAGCACACTAGAGATTCGATTTCCTAGCAGTCAGTGCAGTTAAATCAAATCTCACTTGGCAGTCAAAGGGGGGTTTCTCGCTAGGGGAGCTTATTCACAGACGACAAAACCACAACTTCTCAAAATAGAAATGACAAAAGTTCACAAGCCGTCACCAAGAGACACTCCAAACAGTATGTAAAGATTAATTACCTCCCCAAAATTAAAAAAAGTAAATAAATAAATCACCTGATGCAGCAGCTGCTGTAACTCCTTATTTTCTGTCACAATAGCAATTTGGGCCTCCAGGTCCCTGTGTACTGATCGGTACCCAAAATTTGGAGAGCCAATTAGTGTAAGGCAGGGAAAATGAGCACCTGCAGGGTATAGCCACAAACCTACATGGAGAACAACAGGATAAAAAAAATATGTTAAGCAAACTCGGAAAACAAAACAAACTTTAATCATAGCATGTTTCACTGTGCACAAGTGGAATATCTCAAACAAATATATATATATATATACAGTGGGGAAAAAAAGTATTTAGTCAGCCACCAATTGTGCAAGTTCTCCCACTTAAGAAGATGAGAGAGGCCTGTAATTTTTATCATAGGTATACCTCAACTATGAGAGACAAAATGTGGATACAAATCCAGACAATCACATTGTCTGATTTGGAAAGAATTTGTTTGCAAATTATGGTGGAAAATAAGTATTTGGTCACCTACAAACAAGCAAGATTTCTGGCTCTCACAGACCTGTATCTTCTTCTTTAAGAGGCTCCTCTGTCTTCCACTCATTACCTGTATTAATGGCACCTGTTTGAACTTGTTATCAGTATAAAAGACACCTGTCCACAACCTCAAACAGTCACACTCCAAACTCCACTATGGTGAAGACCAAAGAGCTGTCGAAGGACACCAGAAACAAAATTGTAGACCTGCACCAGGCTGGGAAGACTGAATCTGCAATAGGCAAGCAGCTTGGTGTGAAGAAATCAACTGTGGGAGCAATAATTAGAAAATGGAAGACATACAAGACCACTGATAATCTCCCTCGATCTGGGGCTCCACGCAAGATCTCACGATGTGGGGTCAAAATGATCACATGAACAGTGAGCAAACATCCCAGAACCACACGGGGGGGCCTAGTGAATGACCTGCAGAGAGCTGGACCAACGTAACAGAGGCTACCATCAGTAACACACTACGCTGCCAGGGACTCAGATCCTGCAGTGCCAGACGTGTCCCCCTGCTTAAGCCAGTACATATCCGGGCCCGTCTGAAGTATGCTAGAGAGCATTTGGATGATCCAGAAGCAGATTGGGAGAATGTCATATGGTCAGATGAAACCAAAGTAGAACTGTTTGGTAGAAACACAACTTGTCGTGTTTGGAGGAGAGAGAACACCATACCTACTATGAAGCATGGGGGTGGCAACATCATGCTTTGGGGCTGTTTCTCTGCAAAGGGAACAGGACGACTGATCCGTGTACATGAAAGAATGAATGGGGCCATGTATCGTGAGATTTTGAGTGCAAACCTCCTTCCATCAGCAAGGGCATTGAAGATGAAATGTGGCTAGGTCTTCAGCATGACAATGATCCCAAACACACCGCCCGGGCAACGAAGGAGTGGCTTCGTAAAAAGCATTTCAAGGTCCTGGAGTGGCCTAGCCAGTCTCCAGATCTCAACCCCATAGAAAACCTTTGGAGGGAGTTGAAAGTCCGTGTTGCCCAGCGACAGCCCCAAAACATCACTGCTCTAGAGGAGATCTGTATGCAGGAATGGGCCAACATACCAGCAGCAGTGTGTGACAACCTTGTTAAGACTTACAGGAAACGTTTGACCTCTGTCATTGCCAACAAAGGATATATAACAAAGTATTGAGATGAACTTTTGATATTAACCAAATACTTATTTTCCACCATAATTTGCAAATAAATTCTTTCCAATTCAGACAATGTGATTGTCTGGATTTGTTTCCACATTTTGTCTCTCATAGTTGAGGTATACCTATGATGAAAATTACAGGCCTCTCTCATCTTCTTAAGTGGGAGAACTTGCACAATTGGTGGCTGACTAAATACTTTTTTTCCCCACTGTATGTATACCAGGTTGAGGTCAGGGTTCTGGGCAGGCCACTCGAGTTCCAACACACCAAACTTATCAAAGCATGTCTGTATCCTGAAGCATTAAAAGGAAGAGTCAACACTAAAATGGTTATTGTTTAAAAACATAATTTATGCTTACCTGATAAATTTATTTCTCTTGTGATGTATCGAGTCCACGGATTCATCCTTACTTGTGGGATATTCTCCTTCCCTACAGGAAGTGGCAAAGAGAGCACCCACAGCAGAGCTGTCTATATAGCTCCTCACTTAGCTCCACCCCCCAGTCATTCGACCGAAGGCTAGGAAGAAAATGGAGAAACTATAGGGTGCAGTGGTGACTGAAAGTTTTAAAATAAAAATATATATGCATGTCTTAAAAAACAGGGCGGGCCGTGGACTCGATACATCACAAGAGAAACAAATTTATCACGTAAGCATAAATTATGTTTTCTCTTGTAAGATGTATCGAGTCCACGGATTCATCCTTACCTGTGGGATACCAATACCAAAGCTTTAGGACACGGATGAAGGGAGGGACAAGACAGGGACCTTAAACGGAAGGCACCACTGCTTGTAGAACCTTTCTCCCAAAAATAGCCTCCGAAGAAGCAAAAGTATCGAATTTGTAAAATTTGGAAAAAGTATGAAGCGAAGACCAAGTCGCCGCCTTACAAATCTGTTCAACAGAAGCTTCATTTCTAAAAGCCCATGTGGAAGCCACAGCTCTAGTAGAATGAGCAGTAATTCTTTCAGGAGGCTGCTGGCCAGCAGTCTCATAGGCCAAACGGATGATGCTTTTCAGCCAAAAGGAAAGAGAGGTAGCCGTAGCCCTTTGACCTCTCCGTTTACCAGAATAAACAACAAACAATGAAGATGTTTGACGGAAATCTTTAGTTGCTTGTAAGTAGAACTTTAAAGCACAAACCACATCAATATTGTGTAACAGACGTTCCTTCTTTGATGAAGGATTAGGACACAGCGAAGGAACAACATTCTCTTGATTGATATTCTTATTAGAAACAACCTTAGAAGAAACCCAGGTTTGGTACGCAAAATCACCTTATCTGCATGGAAAACAAGGTAAGGGGAATCACATTGTAAAGCAGATAGCTCAGAAACTCTTCGAGCCGAAGAGATAGCTACTAAAAACAAAACTTTCCAAGATAGAAGCTCAATATCTATGGAATGCATAGGTTCAAACGGAACCCCTTGAAGAACTTTAAGGACTAAGTTTAGACTCCAAGGCGGAGCAACAGGCTTAAATACAGGCTTAATTCTGACCAAAGACTGACTAAATGCTTGAACGTCTGGGACATCTGCTAGATGTTTGTGTAGTAGAATAGACAAAGCAGATATTTGCCCTTTTAGGGAACTATCTGATAATCCAATCCTAATCTTACTCAACGAGTAACTTTTGGATTCACACCAATAAAGATATTTGCGCCAAATCTTATGATAGATCTTCCTGGTGACAGGCTTTCTAGCCTGAATCAGGGTATCAATGACCGACTCAGAGAAACCACGCTTTGATAGCGTTCAATCTCCAAGCAGTCAGACGCAGAGAAATTAGATTTGGATGCGTGAACAGACCTTGGATTAGAAGGTCCCGACTCGTTGGCAGAGTCCACGGTGGAACCGAGGACATGTCCACTAGGTCTGCATACCAAGTCCTGCATGGCCACGCAGGTGCTATCAGAATCACCGAAGCTCTCTCCTGCTTGATTCTGGCAACCAGACACGGGAAGAGAGGAAACGGTGGAAATACATAGGCCAGATTGAAGGACCAAGGCACTGCTAGAGCATCTATCAGTACCCCCTTGGGATCCCGGGACCTGGACCCGTAACGAGGAAGTTTGGCATTCTGACGGGACACCAACAGACCCGATTCTGGTGTGCCCCATAGCTGAATCAGCTGGGCAAATACCTCCGGATGGAGTTCCCACTCCCCCGGATGAAAAGTCTGACGACTTAGGAAATCCGCCTCCCAGTTCTCTACTCCTGGGATGTGGATTGCTGAGAGATGGCAAGAGTGATCCTCTGCCCATCGGATTATTTTGGTTACCTCCATCATCGCTAGAGAACTCCTTGTTCCTCCTTGATGATTGATATAAGCTACAGTCGTGATGTTGTCCGACTGAAATCTGATGAATTTGACCGCAGCAAGCTGAGGCCACACCTGAAGCGCATTGAATATCGCTCTCAGTTCTAGAATGTTTATCGGAAGAAAAGATTCCTCCCGAGACCATAAGCCCTGTGCTTTCAGGGAGTTCCAGAATGCACCCCAGCCTAGCAGGCTGGCATCTGTCGATACAATGAGCCACTCTGGCCTGCGGAAGTACATTCCCTGAGACAGGTGGTCCTGAGACAACCACCAGAGAAGAGAATCTCTGGTCTCCTGGTCCAGATGCAGTTGAGGAGATAAATCTGCATAATCCCCATTCCACTGTTGCATGCATAGTTGCAGTGGTCTGAGGTATAGGCGGTCAAAAGGAACTATGTCCATTGCCGCTACCATGAGTCCGATTACCTCCATACACTGAGCCACTGATGGCCGAGGAATGGAATGAAGAGCTCGGCAAGTGGTTAAGAATTTTGATTTTCTGACCTCCGTCAGAAATATTTTCATTTCTACCGAATCTATCAGAGTCCCTAGAAAGGAAACTCTTGTAAGAGGGAAGAGAGAACTCCTTTTTTATGTTCACCTTCCACCCGTGAGATCTCAGAAAAGCCAACACGATGTCCGTGTGAGACTTGGCTAGCTGGAAAGTCGACGCCTGAATTAAGATGTCGTCTAGATAAGGCGCCACTGCTATGCCCCGTGGTCGTAGAACCGCCAGAAGGGACCCTAGCACCTTTGTGAAAATTCTGGGAGCCGTGGCCAACCCGAAGGGAAGGGCCACAAACTGGTAATGCCTGTTTAGAAAGGCGAATCTGAGAAATTGATGATGATTTCTGTTAACAGGGATGTGTAGATACGCATTGTTTAAGTCCAAATAGTCTCCATCTTGAATGATGGAACTTTGAGGAACTTGTTTAAAATTTTGAGATCCAAGATTGGTCTGAAAGTTCCCTCTTTTTTGGGAACCACAAACAGGTTTGAGTAAAACCCTAGCCCCTGTTCCTCTTTTGGGACTGGGCGGATCACCCCCATGGTATGTAGGTCTTCTACACAGCGTAAGAACGTAATAACGCCCTGCGTGCTAAAATGGCAAAACCTGAATTCTTTGCCGCTAATTTAGCCAGTTGAAATGCGGCATCTGTAATAAAAGAATTAGCCAACTTAAGGGCCTTAATTCTGTCCATAATCTCCTCTAATGGAGTCTCCATCTGAAGAGCCTCAACCCAGAAAGCAGCTGCAGTAGTTACAGGAACAATGCATGCAATAGGTTGGAGAGAAAAACCCTGATGAACAAAAATTTTCTTCAGGAGACCCTCTAATTTTTTATCCATAGGATCTTTGAAAGCACAACTGTCTTTGATAGGTATAGTTGTACGCTTAGACAGAGTAGAAATAGCTCCCTCCACCTTAAGAACTGTCTGCCACGAGTCCCGCATGGTGTAAGATATGGGAAACATTTTCTTAAAAACAGTAGGGGGAGTGAACGGAATACCTGGTCTATCCCACTCCTTAGTAATAATATTCACAATCCTCTTAGGGACTGGAAAAAACATCAGTGTAAACAGGAACCTCTAAGTATTTATCCATTTTACACAATTTCTCTGGAACCACTATAGGGTCACAATCATCTAGAGGCGCTAATACCTCCCTGAGCAATGAGCGGAGGTGTTCAAGCTTAAATTTAAAGGCCGTCATATCAGAATCTGTCTGAGGAAGCGTCTTTCCTGAATCAGAAATTTCTCCCTCAGATAACCCCTACTTCAAAGCATTGTGAGGGCATATCAGATACGGCTACTAAAGCATCAGACGGCTCAGCATTTTTCCTAAACCCAGAGCTGTCCCGCTTTCCTTGTAAAAAAGATTTGTTCCAGCCACCAATAGTTAAAAACCTTTATTTCTTCATATAGGGTCTTTTGACAAACATACAACGTTTCAGACCTGCTATAGGTCCTTAGTCATGTATACTGAACATACACTGATTCATCATTTAAATACTTTACACCTGGTCAATTGTTCACCTGTTGTCATGTGACTACTCATTATTGTATCACTGCCATCTTGTGGCCATCTAACATATATATTCCTATTGAAAAAAAGCATTCTGAATAGTCACATTGAAAAGGTTTAAGTATCAAACAATGTTAATAAATAAAATCATATGTACAAAATTAAAATAGAAGAAATCTTACGCACAATATGCAGATATGCCATTGCTGTTTACTTGTTATTTAAATGTTAATTTGGACTCTTTCATTTTAGAGTTGATTTCAAAAAATTGCTGCTAAAGATTATATGGATTACTGTCAATTTGAACACTGTAGGCCTATTTTGAAAATAATCTTTTACTTTTCTCTTTAGTCTTTTTATGTGTAAAGATAATTTTTGTAAAAAAAATTTTTTTCCAAAAAAATCTCCCTTCAATTTTACTCAGCCCATTAAAAGGGGTTGTTAGAAAATTATTTTAGATTAAAGAAATTTTTTTGAAATCAACTCTAAAATGAAAGAGTCCAAATTAACATTTAAATAACAAGTAAACAGCAATGGCATATCTGCATATTGTGCATAAGATTTCTTCTATTTTAATTTTGTACATATGAACAGGTGAACAATTGACCAGGTGTAAAGTATTTAAATGATGAATCAGTGTATGTTCAGTATACATGACTAAGGACCTATAGCAGGTCTGAAACGTTGTATGTTTGTCAAAAGACCCTATATGAAGAAATAAAGGTTTTTTAACTATTGGTGGCTGGAACAAATCTTTTTTGCTACTTGAAGTATTTGCAGGATAAGGCAGATCCTGGGTTCCGTGCCCCACAAGCCACATATCTGTTGGTGCTGTTTTCCACACTTTGCTTTGAGGATTTGATTTCTGCCATTGGAAATACTTGCATCAAATTATGGCTGAAGGTATGACTGAAGATATGACAGATACAATAAAGGGTCCTAAGACTTTTGGCTATGATGAAGAAACTGCACAGCAGATTAATGCTAAAGTACTGGGAAACAGAGACTTTCTTAAAATTGCTTCCTCTGATGTTTCAAGCAGGAATTTGGAAAAAAATTGCAAGAGGAAAATGGTGTTGGAGCTACATGCCATCACACTCTCTGAATACCATAAAGTGCAAAGGATTCCCAGGGGGCTAAGAATGTCTACTTGTCCTACTTTATTTGCAGACCGTAAGGAGTATACTGACAAGTTTGAAAGTATTTTAAACAAATGCTCCTTCGATATAATTACATGGACAGTAGAATATGCCCAACAAGAAATAGAGAAATACAAGGGAACCATTAACAAACAGAAAGAAGAAATGGTGAAGAAAATACCTTTAGATGAGTACAAGAAATTGGTGATGGAGGTAGAAAAATCCGTTAACGACTATAAGAAGCAATTGGAGAGTCGGAAGCGTCTTAAGTTCATCAGGGATGAGCAGGATTATTGCCATGGGTTGGTCTATAGGTGGCGACAGAACACAGGCACTGGTAGGAGCTTCAATTATAGATCAAGAGAGCAAAAACGTCAGGCCACACGAAAATCTACCCCGGAGGAAGGTCACAGTGGCTCCGAATCATCGGTGAGTTTTTTAACGGAAGACTCCGACATCGATGCCACCGGGCCGGTAGGAAGCACAAGAGAAAGCCTACCGCGCCAACCGATGACGTCAGAGCGACAGCGTCCGCGACGGACGCGCGGAAATCAACGAGGACACTATCGCTACTAGTTCCAGAGAAGGCACTCAGCATGAATGTAAAAACGGAAGACGCTAATGGGTATAGACGCTCCTCACGAATGGATGGCACAAATGAATATGGGGTAAGAGATGCGAAAATATTTTCCAATAACATGCATGCAGTTTGTTCCTATGTGAGAGTGACTGACTCCAATGACCGGCTGGGCTGCCTTGACATAACTAGTGAGCATGGAGAAAAAATATCTTATCTAAGCTCATTAGATGCTCCAGGATATAACCAGACCTGTAACCCTATAGACCAAAATCCTGTAACAGAGACTATGGATGTATGCACGAAAGGTATAAATGATGGATCTCATTCTGTCTTGAGGGATATGGCTGTTATAAAGGGACTATCACCCAAACAGGGGATCTGCACAGAACTCTCATATGCAAATGTGGACTGTAACACTAATACCACTATTGTATTTAATGACTCACAGAATGGATATGAAATGTCTAATGTTGAAAAGGTTGATGCACAGGTTGATTCACATATTGTTTTTAAAGGTTTAAATAAATCATTACATGATATTACACACCAGAATTCACAGTATAACACACAGCACTTAGAAGAGAATTTAATTTTTAATTTGTCTAATTTGAAAATGACAAAAGAGCAAGAAACAGCTCTTAATAAAGGATTATCCTATTGCCTAGAGAATTATTGTGATGAATTTAAAATTCAACAAGATCTACAGAGGTTCTATAGGAAACTGAGGCTAAAGATTTATTTCTCTATGCAAAGGGATAACATAAATGACACCAACACAATTAATAAAATAAAGTTTAATGACATTAGGCACTTTGGTCTATCTAAAAAAAGCACTTTTTCACCAGCATCCACACATAGTGCAGCCACATATATTAATCTTGTACAGAGGGAAGTGGACAACTTATTTAAAAGAGAGAAAAAAAGAAAATTGGTGCAAAGAAATAGGAAAAATAATAAAGAGGATATGTCAGCCGTTAGATCTCTGAGAGAGAATAAAAATATAATCATCAAAGAGGCCGATAAGGGCGGGGCCATTGTGATTTTAAACAAATCTGATTATATAGATGAGATCAATAGGCAACTAAAAGATACCCAAGTTTATGAAATACTGACTAGAGATCCCACCATACAGATTAATAAAGGGATAAATAACATCTTAACTCTGGCTACACAAAGAGATATTATAACAGACAAGTTTAAGGAGGCCTTATATGTAACAGATCCAATTAGGCCAGTAATATATGTACTACCAAAGGTACATAAATCCTTAAGAAATCCCCCAGGACGCCCTATTGTGGCAGGGATGGGTTCAGTATTTTCTAATATTTCCATCTTCTTGGATAAAGTATTGCAGCCTTTAGTTAAGAACACTACATCTTACATTAGGGACACTAATGATTTTTTGGCTAAATTACAGGACTTAGGACATGTAGGTGATAAATGTATTTTGTTTTCATTAGATGTCTCAAGCCTTTACACATCTATCAAACATACAACAGGGATCTCATCTGTGGAACATATGCTTAGATCTAGTAAGAGTTATACTGAGGCAGATATCTGGTTTCTAATAGAACTTCTATCTATTATTCTTTATCAGAATTATTTTCTGTTCATGGATACATATTATCTGCAGAAACAGGGTACAGCAATGGGCTCCAACGTTGCCCCCTCATACGCCAACATTTTCATGAATAGCTTTGAGGAATACTTTGTGTACCCTCATGGCTTGTTCCAGCTCTATGGCGCCTCCTGGTGGAGGTACATTGATGACGTGTTTGGCGTGTGGGGGGGTGACGTTGGTAGCCTATTGTCCTTTGTTGAAGATCTTAACAATTCTGTCAATGGATTAAAATTCACTTTAAATATGAGTGAAATTGGAATTGAGTTCCTAGACACCTATGTATACTTTAAGGATGGTTTCTTAAAAACAGATATCCATACAAAAGATACAGATAAGAACAACATACTGAAATATGGAAGTCACCATCCAGATAGTATCTTCAGGGCCATTCCAAAGAGCCAATTTTTAAGGGTTAAACGCATAGTGTCTGAGGAGAATAGATGCAAGCAAAGGTTGGAGGAGATGGCTGACAAATTTATCAATAGAGGGTATCCAATATCACTAATTAAGGAACAACTAGATGTAGTTAACAATAAAGAATTACCTAAAAGGTACAAAAGTAAAGAAACAGATCGTCTAGTGTTTGTAACACAGTTCAATGAATTTAGTCAGAAGATCAATGGTATTTTAAGAAAGCATTGGCACATCCTAAGGGACTGTAACCCTCAAGTGAATGAGTTTAAATAAAATTTTATGACAGCATACAGAAGAAATAGAAGTATCAAAGATAGCCTTGTACATTCAGATATAGGCAGTAACAGATTGAACATACAGAAGACTATAGGCCCTAGGAGAGATGGATGTTATCCCTGTTTGAACTGCAGTAACTGCAGTTCAATGATTAAAGGCGAATATTTCTCTCACCCCACAAATGGTAGAAAATACAAAATTAATAAATATCTTACTTGCAGGTCATGTTACTGTATTTATTTGATCAAGTGTCCATGTGGTCTGATCTATTTGGGCGAGACCTGTAGAGAGGTAAGGGAGAGGATAACAGAACATAAGTCCAATATTAGATGTAAGAACAAAGAGGCTCCTGTATCCTCTCACTTCCTCTCTATGGGTCATAACATCAGCCAGCTCAGATTCCAAATAATTGAACAGATTGAGAGACCAAGGAGGGGGGGTAATAGAGAACATATACTAAAAACAAGAGAGATGTTTTGGATATACAAATTGGAAAGCTTAATACCTAAGGGTATGAACAAAGAATTCGATTGGAGTTTGTTTTACTAAATATTTGTTTTTCCTAAAACATCTCTATGAATATGTAAATCTTCCCTTTCTAATGGGCTGAGTATCATGATACCTGCATTTCTTTAATCTAAAATAATTTTCTAACAACCCCTTTTAATGGGCTGAGTAAAATTGAAGGGAGATTTTTTTGGAAAAAAATTTTTTTTACAAAAATTATCTTTACACATAAAAAGACTAAAGAGAAAAGTAAAAGATTATTTTCAAAATAGGCCTACAGTGTTCAAATTGACAGTAATCCATATAATCTTTAGCAGCAATTTTTTGAAATCAACTCTAAAATGAAAGAGTCCAAATTAACATTTAAATAACAAGTAAACAGCAATGGCATATCTGCATATTGTGCGTAAGATTTCTTCTATTTTAATTTTGTACATATGATTTTATTTATTAACATTGTTTGATACTTAAACCTTTTCAATGTGACTATTCAGAATGCTTTTTTTCAATAGGAATATATATGTTAGATGGCCACAAGATGGCAGTGATACAATAATGAGTAGTCACATGACAACAGGTGAACAATTGACCAGGTGTAAAGTATTTAAATGATGAATCAGTGTATGTTCAGTATACATGACTAAGGACCTATAGCAGGTCTGAAACGTTGTATGTTTGTCAAAAGACCCTATATGAAGAAATAAAGGTTTTTTAACTATTGGTGGCTGGAACAAATCTTTTTTGCTACTTGAAGTATTTGCAGGATAAGGCAGATCCTGGGTTCCGTGCCCCACAAGCCACATATCTGTTGGTGCTGTTTTCCACACTTTGCTTTGCCGCTTTCCTTGTAAACCAGGCAGTTTAGATAAAACCTCTGTGAGGGTTGTATTCATAACTGTGGCCATGTCTTGTAAAGTAAAAGAATTTGACGCACTAGAGGTACTTGGCGTCACTTGTGCGGGCGTTACTGGTTGTGACACTTGGGGAGAGCTAGATGGCGAACCCTCATTTACTTCTGACTGAGAATCATCTATTGCTCTATTTTTAAGTGCTAATATATGTTCTTTATAGTTTATAGACATATCAGCACAATTGGGACACATTCTAAGAGGGGGTTCCAGAATGGCTTCCAAACATATTGAACAAGGATTTTCCTTGGTGTCAGACACGTTAAACAGGCTAGTAATGTAACAAGCAAGCTTGGAAAACACTAATCAAAGAAAATAACACTTAGAATTAAAACGGTACTGTGCCTTTAAGAGAAAAAAAGCTGCACAAATTCTGCAAAACAGTGTAAAAAAGCAGTAAACTTAACAACATTTTTACAGTAGCATCATAAAGCCTTAGTAACTGTGCACAGCTATGCAAATAAACAATTAACTCCTTAATGGCAAAACCGGATTGAAAAAACGTCAAAACCGGTAAAAAGGTCTTTCAGCACCTTGCCACAGCTCTGCTGTGGCTCCTACCTGCCCTTCAGAACGATTTGTGGGGTAAAAACTTATTTTACAGCCCTCAAACACAGCAGGAACCTCTGGAGAAGCAGTTAGATGTCTCTGAGGAAAAGAAACTGCGCAACTGAGGCGTGAAAATAGGCCCCTCCCACCTCACTCAATGTTTTGAGGCCTACCAGAAAAACACCAGAGTGTCTCTTAATTAACCATGTGGGTTAACAAACCAAAAAACAAGCCACAATTACCCCTTTAGTCCCTTCAAAAAAACTTTATAATTGCATCATTTACTGAATAAACAAAAATGTTTTTTCCTAACAGTGTCACCAGTAACTAATGAGCCCTTCATGCAAGCTGAAATTCCTATCCAAGTGTCTGAATACAGCTTACCCTTCCCTCATGGGAATATTGCCAGCCTTTTCTAGAATTAACACAGTCTGTCTAGAAAAATATATACTGAACATACCTCATATGCAGCTTAGCATGCAAACCGTTCCCCCAACTGAAGTTTTCCTGTACTCTTCAGCCCTTGTGAGAACAGCAGTGGATCTTAGTTACAAAGTGCTAAGATCATCATCCTCCTTGCAGAAATCTTCATCCCTTTTCTGCCAGAGAGTAAATAGTACACACCGGTACCATTTAAAATAAACTTTTGCTTGAGAAATAAAAAACTTAACATTTTTGTCACCACACTCGCTCTGCCCTTCCTAGTACTTAGAGTAGGCATAGAGAATGACTGGGGGTGGAGCTAAGGGAGGAGCTATATAGACAGCTCTGCTGTGGGTGCTCTCTTTGCCACTTCCTGTAGGGAAGGAGAATATCCCACAAGTAATGATGAATCCGTGGACTCGATACATCTTACAAGAGAAACTATAGATAACGCCTTTTTCTACCCATTTCCCAGGTCTGCACAACCAACATTGTTATATAAATAAACTTTAGAACATTTAAACCTCTAAATTTCTGCCTGTTTCTAAGCCACTAAAGACAGCCTCTTATTACATGCCTTTTTATTAGCTTTTCACAACAGGGGGTGCTAGTTTATGTGAGCCATATAGATAACATTGTGCTCACGCCCGTGGGTTGTGGCAGACACTGCACTAATTGGATAAAATGCAAATCAATAGATACTAAATAAAAAGTCATGTGATCAGGGGGTTGGTCAGAAGAGGCTTAGATATAAGGTAATCACAGTAGAGGTAAAAAGTGTATTACTATAACCATGTTAGCTGTACAAAACTGGGGAATGGGTAATAAAGGGATTATCTATCTATTTAAACAATAACATTTTTAGAGTTGACTGTCCCTTTAAGATGACCCTTCACTGGAACTAAGGTGCCTAGTTCAAACCATGAAAAACAGCCCCAAACCATTATCCCTCCACCATATTTTACAGCAAGCACTATACATTCTGGTAGGTAACGTTCTCCTGGCATCCACCTCACATATATACTTCCATTAGACTGCGGGATAGTAAAGCGAGATTAGTTACTCCAGAGAGCACATTCCCACTACTCCAAGGACGGCGTGCTTTAAACCACTCCAGGCCCTGCTTGGCATTGCACATGTTGATGTACAACTGCTTGGTCAGAAGAACAGACAGTTATTGTGCTGATATGGTTTCTAGAGGCAGTTTGGAACTCTGTACTGATGTTTTGTTTGCGCTATGCGCTTCAGCTCTGTTTATTTGAGTGGTCTATTACTTAATTGTAGGTCTGTTGTTGCTTCCACTTCTAAATAATAGCACTTACAGTTGACCAGGACAGCTCTACTAGAGCAGAAATGTCACTATGTGGCATCCTATGAGAGTGCCACACGTTTAAGTCACTGGGCTCTTCAATGCAAATCATTATACTGCCAGTGTTTGTCTATGGAGATTTCATGGCTATGTGCTGAATTTTATGCACCTGTTGTGTGGCTGAAATGCCTGAATGCAATGATTATTAGGGGTGTCAATACTGACCCCCATTTTGTTAATCTGTTAAAATTTACTTCCTTATAATTATTTGGTTATGTTTTTTTTGTTATGGAAAAGGTTGAGGTTATTCTGATGTGTTTTGTACATCTGAAATATGCAAGCTCTATGGTACTGTAAATGTGTCAAATGTCATTATTATTTACCTCAATAAAAAGATACAATAAAAAAATAAAGGTTTATTACTGCTCTTTTCAAAATATTACCGAAAGTATTAAAAGTAAAATCACAGTCTTTATTATTGCATTTTAAAGTGCCATAATAATAATAAAAAAAATTACATGCTCTAATTTGTTAAATGTGGTTAAACACGAATTAGTACCACCACTAGGGATCATGTCAAAGAACAAAAAGTCCTCAGCACGATATGGTACAACTCAATTGTCCTTTATTTCAGCACCCAGATAAAACAAACTGCAAAGCTTCAGCCAGCTTGGCCTTAATCATGCCTTGTATCATGTGATAGGTATCAGGCAATAACAAAATGCATCTACTGTGCCCATGCTCAGTAGGAGCTGTTTCATCAAAGTGTGCATATTTAAGATTCTGCACATTCTGATAACTGAAGTAAACAATTAAAAAAAAAAAAAAAAAAAAAAGACTATGATCTGAATCTATAGCTTGGTATATCCTATTATGAACACACTTTGCATACTACAGCTTTTTATGTAAAGTTTACTGTCTCTTGAAATACATTTTGCAATCTTACTATGGGCCACATTACAAGTGGAGCGCTAATTTATCACAAGCCCGCAAGCTACGGCTGCACGATAAATAACCAGCCATTACAAGTGGCTGGTCATTGCTACCGCAAGCTCTCTGGTTAATTTTTTAAAAGTGTCCCAATTGGTCCCAAATTAAATTATATTTTTTTTAAATAAAAAAAACCCCTGCACTATGCAGTTTTTGGGGGCTAAAGTTGGCGGCTGTGGGGTGCATGAAAAACACTGAAAATTGCCTTTACATTGTGGTCTATGGGAACTGTGTGTCTCACGGCATGAGAACGATGCTCCCATTGGAGGTTAATGGAAGCGCGTTCTATTGCGGGGGACTTCAAATACCAGAGCACATTTGTGTGCGCTGGTATTACAAGTGGAGCGCAAATATCACACTTGTGTTAGCGCAATTTTGTGCTGCACTCATAATCTAGCCCTGTGTGTTTAACCTCTCTGAAAGCATTCTTAAGTGCACCAGCTCACAGTCATGAGTGAACCAATCACCTGCCTGTTTAGGAAAAGGAACACATTGTGCCTGTATGTATGAACTTGACTATCTGTTTAGCACATTTGCGGGGGTTACTCCTAAAGAAAACATTTGTTTAAAAATAAAACATTTTTAAAAAGAAAAGGAGTGCTCTATTTTTACACAAGGATGGTAATGTTTTCTTTTAATCTCAGTCTTTACTGGCACACACGTTTTTAGATTTACAGTCAGTTCTGGTTAAGCCAGTTTCATTCCTGTACACCTGACCTTTCAGTTTTTCAGTGGAAGCAGAAGAGAAAAAGTGATGTTTTAGGGAGCTTATGACTGTGAGGAAGGTAGATTAATTTAGCAGCAGGACACAGCAACATGCTCATGTATGTGTAGGTGCATTATTTTATTACATGAGAACCTTACTCTAAACTCTGAGATGACTTCGCACTGCAGTGACAAGGTAGGGCGGGGAGCCAGAAGGTGTTACTAGGGTGGCTGTGGTTTTTAAATCAACCTCATGCTTATCCTGCAGATGTTTTCTCACATCATTCTCTAGTCATCTGTCTATAGTAAATTTTTCCTTTAGAATGTCCCTTTAAATAAACAATTTGCTACAGAATATAATTTTAGCATTAATGACCCTAGCTAAGTACATTTAACTCCTGTAAAGATCCTAAATACCTCGCTAAATTCCTGTTCAGGATCAAAAAGAATTGCAGCTCCTATGCAGATCACGGTAATTGAGCCTATCAGGAAAGGCTGCTGCATGTGGCAGCCAATCATTGGTAGTTTTCTGCTAAGGTACAGTTCTGCTTGAGAGCCACAAACGTTGCAATTGCTATGTGTTAAACCTCCATGTGGGGGTTAAACCAGTGCTCCTGGGTTTGTCGAGCCCTGGGTTAAACACAGTTAGCTAGGATCAATAAGTAAAGTGAAAAATGCATGCTGTAATAGATTATAGAGTGTCATTTTTGCATTGGAAGATTCCTTTAAATGTTTTACAACAAAGTACATTTTAAAGGTTTTACAGTTCAGTAGCATATTGCAAACTAGCAGGTAGCTTTTACCTTTAGCATGGAAAGTCCACTGGTTTCTGTTATACTCTTGAAGCTTGACCCTGTGTTGCTGATGTTGCCTTTGTACCTCATGGTAAAACTGACGTTCTATGTGGACATAAGCAGAAGGTATTGCACCCGCAACTCCTCTGGCTCCAAAGAAGCCATTTACTTCAGGTGAGGCCAGAAGGATGTTGTAACTAGCCCGTGTACCCAGCAGAAGGTCCATATAGCCCTGGGTAAGGTTGAAGTAGCCAGTCGTCAAATACATTTGATCTCCCCTCTCAGCATCTGTTAACAGAGTTTCTGTGACTAACTCATCTATTTGGATTCCAAAAGGATTCATCTGTACCAATGGATACACCCAGGTATCTGGAGTCATAGCATACTCAGTAGGTGTTCTATTCTGGAAATCGGCATTATGTTGTTCATATTGTTTGCGTCTGGCGGAGTCTATCACACCCATAATTCTCTTTCTGGCTGCATCACAATAAACAGCTTTGTTACCTAGAAAGAGAGAACACCAGTTAGTGACACCTCAATCCCTCAATGATTTTGTCGCTCTCAAAATATATCCAGATAGCACAAGAAAAAACTATTACATTATATAGAAATAACGTGAGATCAAATGTTTTCAGTACCCCCCCTTAAAAACCCAGCTCCTTCTAGTATGTTCCAAGTTTTTAATGTGGTAGAAAATATCAAGGTCACTGTTACAATGAAGATTATAACTTAAATTATGTTTACCTGATAATTTTCTTTTCTTCAGATGGAAAGAGTCAACAGCTGCATTCATTACTTTGGGGAATTAAGAACCTGGCCATCAGGAGGAGGCAAAGAAACCCCAGCCAAAGGCTTAAAGGGAAACTGAACCCACAATTTTTATTTCGTGATTCAGATAGAGCATGCAATTTTAAGCAACTTTCTAATTTACTCCTATTATCATTTTTTCTTTGTTCTCTTGCTATCTTTATTTGAAAAAGAAGGCATCTAAGCTTTTTTTTTTTTGGTTCGACTCTGGACAGCAATTTTTTATTGGTGGATGAATTTATCCACCAATCAGCAAGAACAACCCAGGTTGTTCACTAAAAATGGGCTGGCATCTAAACTTACATTGCATTTCAAATAAAGATACCAAGAGAATGAAGAAAATTTGATAATAGGAGTAAATGTCATGCTCTATCTGAATCACAAAAGAAAAACATTCGGTTCAGTGTCCCTTTAAATACTCCTCCCACTTCCCTCATCCCCCAGTCATTCTGCCGAGAAACAAGGAACAGTAGAATAAATACAAGGGTGAAAAGGTGCTAGAAGAATAAAAAATAAGAGACGAACCACAGAAAAAATATGGGTGGGGAGCTGTGGACTCTTTCCATCTGAAGAAAAGAAAATGATCAGGTAAGCATAATTTAAGTTTTTCTTCATAAATGGAAAGAGTCCACAGCTGCATTCATTACTTTTGGGAAAACAATACCCAAGCTATAGAGGACACTGAATGCAAAAACGGGAGGGTACAATAGGCCTGAAAATACCACAACCCAACCAAACCCCACTTCGTCGGAGACGGGCAAAAAAACTCGAAGGAAAAGGCCCCAAGGACACTGACATGCAGATAATCCGAAAGCCTAACTAGAGACCGCAAGCAGACTCACTGAGCCAACTCCTCCAGGAGAACTTTTGCCCAGCAGCCGGTCTCCAAACAACCCTTACTAGTACAGTACCTAAAACCACAAAAGGGAGAGAACAAGGGATAAGCCAAAGGGATACCCAAAAGGTACAGCAAATCCAAAAAGGAAAAACCCCCTTTAAAGTAAGGCCAAGTCCACAGAGACCCGAATGGATCCCGAGAACAAGGGAAGATGACGCCCAACCCACAAGGAGCCACCGGGCATCATCAAGGAGAAGAAACAGCTCCCAAATATCGTGCAACAGCACCGAAAAAGACAGCTGAAGACAAATTCCTCAAAACGTCAGAACTCAGAGACTGAGCAAAGAGAAATTACAAGTAGCAAATTCAGCAATAAACATCTGAGTCCAGTAATGCGCTGCCATCCTTAGGAAGACATGGAGAAAACACTATCCGTAAGGAAGAAGCGGCCAAACAAAAAAGCAGATTGCCCAACCTCCAAGACAGAGGACACACTCCAGGCAATCCAGGCCACCAAGCCTACTCACAGATCTCAAAAAGGGGGAGAGACACAGAACCTCTAAAAGGAAAAAAAGGTCCACAGTCACCCCCAAGACCTGAGGATGACCACAGATCTCAGATCCAACACCTAGCTGGACCAGCCCAA
The DNA here is from genome assembly GCF_027579735.1 of Bombina bombina. NCBI lineage: Eukaryota > Metazoa > Chordata > Amphibia > Anura > Bombinatoridae > Bombina > Bombina bombina. The sequence continues at coordinate 1,457,134,140 of NC_069499.1, read as the reverse complement.
GCAACGGTAGATCTGAAAGCAAGGGAACCTAAAGGAACCCCAAGATCGGCCCCCAAAAAAGCGGAAGAATGGACAAAGCCACTTCAACCTAAAGACAATCAAGCAGGCGTGAGACCCAAGGAGATCTAACAAAGCCACCCGACTAAGTCTCAATGTGGAGCCAGCAGCTCCCCAGATGGAAAGGAACAACTCAAAGAGCAGACCAATCCCCGAACCAGATAAAACATCTGTTCCAACCTCCCGAACACAGGAGAGGCCCCTAAAAAGGAACCACACCTCCATAAGGAGGATAACGAGCCACCTGAAAGCAGAGCATCGCTAAACAACTGCCCATAAGACAGGAAGTCGTAGGAAGAACCGAGAGGACACAAGGCCACGTCACTGACGAACACGGAAGAACCCCTTAAAACACCATCGTGTTAGCACACATACCAGGCGCAAAAGTGACAGCTGAGCAACCGCAAACTTTCCGTTTGCTGGGCTGGAAAGCCCACTATCAGGTCACGTTAGTTGGCTGTCCCAAGAGAACTGTATCGTCCGGCACAAGACAAGCCCCAAGCAGCCCCAGCTCTCAGTAAATCTGGCCAAGTTGTAAAACAGAACAGCCAGAACAAGGGCTAAGCCCAAGTACCCCGGAAACTAGAACCCCCAGGCCAGTCCTAGGATCATAAGGTCCGTTAACATCCCACAGCGGGATCCACAAAGAGAAAACGCTGAGTAAAATCCTCGACAACCGGAAGATCAGGACAAGAAGCCCGTGCCCAACCTATGTTTAGATTAAACATCATCCAGGAACATAAATCCCTCGTCTGATATAAAAAACAGACCTCCTAGGGAAAAATCCAGAATAACCCGGATAATAAGAGCAAGAAGCCCTTGCAAGTCCCAACCCAAAGGAAAGAGACCACCCCTTGCAGGAGCCGAACACTCCAAAGAGCCGGGGCCATAAAAGGGCACAGGTGTCCAAGCAACATTAACATGACTGTGCTTGAAAAGTGCGGCTAATCCGCCTTAAGAGACACAAGGCGCTGCTCAATTTATCAAACTCGAAAGGAGGAAAGGCTGAGTAGAGCTCGCCGGGGATCGAACTAGCAACCCTCGGTTTGCTACAGTATAGAGTAGCCACAGAGCATTAGTATGCTGTCCAACTAGCCACGAGCTGCAGACACAAGGGGAACAGTGAGGACAAGTCACCCGAACAGAGCAACATCACGCCTCCACATCACCTCTTATTCAAAGTCAGAGGACAGTAAAACATGGGTTCGGATGTCACTTGGAAGGCAATACCTGAACCATATGAGTGGAAAACTACTAGGACCTCTTCTATCCCAAGAAGGAGATTCAGAGCATTCCCAAAACCAGGGAAGAACCCCTAACCGGAGCCCAAAAAGACCTCACTTTCTAATGTCCCAAAAAGGAACCAACTCCCGAAGGGAATCCAAGTCCCCTGAAGGAGACCCGTCCACAAAGGGAAACAGACAAAATCCAAGAGGTCTCAATGAAGAAGAGAACAACTAAAGGAACAAGTCCAAAAAGGACAATTTCTTAAAGCAACAACGCCCTGACCGGAGGAAAAGAGGTGCTAAACCCTCTAAATTTTCTAAGTTTTACAAAAATAAATTTGAACCTGACTTAATTGCCAGGGCGGGCCGTGGACTGGATACACCGTAAGAGAAAGTAATTTATCAGGTAAGCATAAATTCTATTTTCTCTTACTTGGTGTATCCAGTGCACGGATTCATCCTTACTTGTGGGATACCAATACCAAAGCTTTAGGACACGGATGAAGGGAGGGAACAAGTCAGGTAACCTAAACGGAAGGCACCACTGCTTGCAAAACCTTTCTCCCAAAAATAGCCTCCGAAGAAGCAAAAGTATTGAATTTGTAAAATTTGGCAAAAGTATGCAGTGAAGACCAAGTCGCTGCCTTACAAATCTGTTCAACAGAAGCCTCATTCTTGAAGGCCCATGTGGAAGCCACAGCTCGGGTGGAATGAGCTGTAATTCGTTCAGGAGGCTGCTGTCCAGCAGTCTCATAAGCCAATCGGATGATGCTTTTCAGCCAGAAGGAAAGAGAGGTAGAAGTCGCTTTCTGACCTCTCCTCTTACCAGAATAGACAACAAACAAGGATGATGTTTGTCTGAAATCTTTAGTTGCTTTTAAATAGAATTTTAAAGCCCGAACCACATCAAGAATGTGTAATAGTCGTTCCTTCTTCGAAACCGGATTAGGACACAGAGAAGGAACAATGATTTCCTGGTTAATATTCTTATTAGAAACAACTTTCGGAAGAAAACCAGGCTTGGTACGCAAAACAACCTTATCTGCATGGAACACCAGATAGGGTGAATCACACTGCAAAGCAGACAATTCTGAAACTCTCCGAGCAGAAGAGATAGCTACCAAAAACAAAACCTTCCAAGATAAAAACTTAATATCTATGGAATGTAAAGGTTCAAACGGAACCCCTTGAAGAACTGAAAGAACTAAATTAAGACTCCATGGAGGAGCCCCAGGTTTATAGACAGGCTTGATTCTAACTAAAGCCTGTGCAAACGCCTGAACGTCTGGTACTGCTGCCAGCCGCTTGTGTAACAGGATAGACAGAGCAGATATCTGTCCCTTTAAAGGAACTAGCTGACAATCCTTTCTCCAATAATCCTTGGAGAAAAGACAAAATCCTGGGAATCCTAACTTTACTCCACGAGTAACCCTTGGATTCACACCAACAAAGATATTTCCGCCATATCTTATGGTAAATTTTCCTGGTGACAGGCTTTCTGGCCTGGATTAAAGTATCAATAACTGATTCAGAGAACCCACGCTTAGCTAGAATTAAGCGTTCAATCTCCAAGCAGTCAGATGCAGAGAAACTAGATTTGGATGCTTGAATGGACCCTGTATTAGAAGATCCTGCCTCAATGGCAGTTTCCATGGTGGAACCGATGACATGTCCACTAGGTCTGCATACCAAGTCCTGCGTGACCACGCAGGCGCTATCAGAATTACCAAAGCCTTCTCCTGTTTGATTCTGGCTACTAGCCAAGGGAGAAGAAAAAACGGTGGAAAGACATAAGCTAGACTGAAGGACCAAGGCGCTACTAGAGCATCTATCAATGCCGCCTTGGGATCCCTGGATCTAGATCCGTAAAGGGGAAGTTTGGTGTTCTGACAGGACGCCATCAGATCCAATTCCGGAATGCCCCATAGCTGGGTCAGCTGAGCAAAAACCTCCGGGTGGAGTTCCCACTCCCCCGGGTGAAAAGTCTGACGACTCAGAAAATCCGCCTAACAGTTGTCTACTCCTGGGATGTGAATAGCAGATAGGTGGCAGGAGTGATCCTCCGCCCATTTGATGAATTTGGCCTCCGCTAGTTGAGGCCATGCCTGGAGCGTATTGAATATCGCTCTGAATTCCAAAATGTTTATCGGGAGAAGAGATTCTTCCCGAGACCATAGGCCCTGAGCTTTCAGGGAGTCCCAGACCGAACCCCAGCCTAACAGACTGGCATTGGTCGTGACAATGATCCACTCCGGTCTGCGGAAGCACATTCCCTGAGACAGGTGATCCTGAGACAACCACCAGAGAAGAGAGTCTCTGGTTTTCTGGTCCATTTGTATTTGAGGAGACAAATCTGCATAATCTCCATTCCACTGTTTGAGCATGCACAGTTGTAGTGGTCTGAGATGAATTCGGGCAAAAGGGACAACGTCCATTGCCGCGACCATTAATCCGATTACCTAGCTTTGACTTCCTGACCTCTGTCAGAAATATTTTCATTTCTACCGAGTCTGTGTTCCCAGGAAGGGAACCCTTGTGAGCGGGGACAGAGAACTCTTTTCTACGTTCACCTTCCACCCGTGAGACCTTAGTAAGGTCAAAACAATGTCCGTATGAGCCTTGGCTCTGTGAAAAGACGACGCCTGTATTAAGATGTCGTCTAGGTAAGGTGCTACTGCAATGCCCCGCGGTCTTAGTACCGCTAGAAGGGACCCTAGCACCTTTGTGAAAATTCTGGGAGATGCTACTTGTTAGAGCAGCAAAGAGAATGACTGGGGGGGCGGAGCCTGAGGGGGAGCTATATGGACAGCTCTGCTGTGTGCTCTCTTTGCCACTTCCTGTAAGGAATGAGAATATCCCACAAGTAAGGATGAATCCGTGGACTGGATACACCAAGTAAGAGAAATTAAATTTATCCTAACCGGATAAAATAAAATGACAGGCAACCAGAGGGTTAACGCCCAAGAAGAACAGAAAGGTCCGCAGGAAACGGAAACCCTGTTCTTCCAACAAAACTGGGAAGGATCTCAATAACGAGACTTAAAGGAGATTACTTCATCCCTCCATGTCTAACAAGGTAACGAGGTGAGCCATTCGAAGGAGGACACTGATGAGTCCCATAACCGAGAAGGATAGAGTCCCCAAACGTGTCTGAGAAGAACACGAAGGCGAGCCAGTCTGTAACAAAAGGCACAACACTCAGGAACAGTTACACCCGCAGGGAACTGCACGTTCCCTCCTGAGGCTGAGAGACCTGGGGCAATCGGGCATGAACACAATTGCAAAACAGAATTTATGCTTACCTGATAAATTACTTTCTCCAACGGTGTGTCCGGTCCACGGCGTCATCCTTACTTGTGGGATATTCTCTTCCCCAACAGGAAATGGCAAAGAGCCCAGCAAAGCTGGTCACATGATCCCCCCTAGGCTCCGCCTTCCCCAGTCATTCGACCGACGTAAAGGAGGAATATGCATAGGAGAAATCATATGATACCGTGGTGACTGTAGTTAGAGAAAATAATTCATCAGACCTGATTAAAAAAACCAGGGCGGGGCCGTGGACCGGACACACCGTTGGAGAAAGTAATTTATCAGGTAAGCATAAATTCTGTTTTCTCCAACATAGGTGTGTCCGGTCCACGGCGTCATCCTTACTTGTGGGAACCAATACCAAAGCTTTAGGACACGGATGATGGGAGGGAGCAAATCAGGTCGCCTAGATGGAAGGCACCACGGCTTGCAAAACCTTTCTCCCAAAAATAGCCTCAGAAGAAGCAAAAGTATCAAATTTGTAGAATTTGGTAAAAGTGTGCAGTGAAGACCAAGTCGCTGCCTTACATATCTGATCAACAGAAGCCTCGTTCTTGAAGGCCCATGTGGAAGCCACGGCCCTAGTGGAGTGAGCTGTGATTCTTTCAGGAGGCTGCCGTCCGGCAGTCTCATAAGCCAATCGGATGATGCTTTTAAGCCAAAAAGAGAGAGAGGTAGAAGTTGCTTTTTGACCTCTCCTTTTACCAGAATAAACAACAAACAAAGAAGATGTTTGTCTGAAATCCTTTGTAACTTCTAAGTAGAATTTTAGAGCACGAACTACATCCAAATTGTGCAATAAACGTTCCTTCTTTGAAACTGGATTAGGACACAAAGAAGGCACGACTATCTCCTGGTTAATATTTTTGTTAGAAACGACCTTCGGAAGAAAACCAGGTTTAGTACGCAAAACCACCTTATCTGCATGGAACACCAGATATGGAGGAGAACACTGCAGAGCAGATAACTCTGAAACTCTTCTAGCAGAAGAAATTGCAACCAAAAACAAACTTTCCAAGATAATAACTTTATATCAACGGAATGTAGGGGTTCAAACGGAACCCCCTGAAGAACTGAAAGAACTAAATTGAGACTCCAAGGAGGAGTCAAAGGTTTGTAAACAGGCTTGATTCTAACCAGAGCCTGAACAAAAGCTTGAACATCTGGCACAGCCGCCAGCTTTTTGTGAAGTAAAACAGATAAAGCAGAAATCTGTCCCTTCAAAGAACTTGCAGATAATCCTTTCTCCAAACCCTCTTGTAGAAAGGATAGAATCTTAGGAATTTTTATCTTGTTCCATGGGAATCCTTTAGATTCACACCAACAGATATATTTTTTCCATATTTTATGGTAGATTTTTCTAGTTACAGGCTTTCTAGCCTGAACAAGAGTATCAATGACAGAATCTGAGAACCCTCGCTTTGATAAAATCAAGCGTTCAATCTCCAAGCAGTCAGTTGGAGTGAAGCCAGATTCGGATGTTCGAACGGACCTTGAACAAGAAGGTCCCGTCTCAAAGGTAGCTTCCATGGTGGAGCCGATGACATATTCACCAGGTCTGCATACCAAGTCCTGCGTGGCCACGCAGGAGCTATCAAGATCACCGATACCCTCTCCTGTTTGATCCTGGCTACCAGCCTGGGAATGAGAGGAAACGGTGGGAACACGTAAGCTAGGTTGAAGGTCCAAGGTGCTACTAGTGCATCCACTAGAGTCGCCTTGGGATCCCTGGATCTGGACCCGTAGCAAGGAACCTTGAAGTTCTGACGAGACGCCATCAGATCCATGTCTGGAATGCCCCACAATTGAATTATTTGGGCAAAGATTTCCGGATGGAGTTCCCACTCCCCCGGATGAAACGTCTGACGACTCAGAAAATCCGCTTCCCAATTTTCCACTCCTGGGATGTGGATTGCAGACAAGTGGCAGGAGTGATTCTCCGCCCATTGAATTATTTTGGTCACTTCTTCCATCGCCAGGGAACTCCTTGTTCCCCCCTGATGGTTGATGTACGCAACAGTCGTCATGTTGTCTGATTGAAACCTTATGAATTTGGCCTTTGCTAGCTGAGGCCAAGCCTTGAGAGCATTGAATATCGCTCTCAGTTCCAGAATGTTTATCGGTAGAAGAGATTCTTCCCGAGACCAAAGACCCTGAGCTTTCAGGGGTTCCCAGACCGCGCCCCAGCCCACCAGACTGGCGTCGGTCGTGGACAATGACCCACTCTGGTCTGCGGAAGCTCATCCCTTGTGACAGGTTGTCCGGGGTCAGCCACCAACGGAGTGAATCTCTGGTCCTCTGATCTACTTGTATCGTCGGAGACAAGTCTGTATAATCCCCATTCCACTGTCTGAGCATGCACAGTTGTAATGGTCTTAGATGAATTCGCGCAAAAGGAACTATGTCCATTGCCGCAACCATCAAACCTATTACTTCCATGCACTGCGCTATGGAAGGAAGAAGAACAGAATGAAGTACTTGACAAGAGCTTAGAAGTTTTGATTTTCTGGCCTCTGTCAGAAAAATCTTCATTTCTAAGGAGTCTATTATTGTTCCCAAGAAGGGGACTCTTGTTGACGGAGATAGAGAACTTTTTTCTGCGTTCACTTTCCACCCGTGAGATCTGAGAAAGGCTAGGACAATGTCCGTATGAGCCTTTGCTTGAGGCAGCGACGACGCTTGAATCAGTATGTCGTCCAAGTAAGGTACTACTGCAATGCCCCTTGGTCGTAGCACCGCTAGAAGGGACCCTAGTACCTTTGTGAAAATTCTTGGGGCAGTGGCTAATCCGAATGGGAGTGCCACGAACTGGTAATGTTTGTCCAGAAAGGCGAACCTTAGGAACCGATGATGTTCCTTGTGGATAGGAATATGTAGATACGCATCCTTTAAATCCACCGTGGTCATGAATTGACCTTCCTGGATGGTAGGAAGAATTGTCCGAATGGTTTCCATTTTGAACGATGGAACCCTGAGAAATTTGTTTAGGATCTTTAGATCCAAAATTGGTCTGAATGTTCCCTCTTTTTTGGGAACTATGAACAGATTGGAGTAGAATCCCATCCCTTGTTCTCTTAATGGAACAGGATGAATCACTCCCATTTTTAACAGGTCTTCTACACAATGTAAGAATGCCTGTCTTTTTATGTGGTCTGAAGACAATTGAGACCTGTGGAACCTTCCCCTTGGGGGTAGCTCCTTGAATTCCAGAAGATAACCTTGGGAGACTATTTCTAGGGCCCAAGGATCCAGAACATCTCTTGCCCACGCCTGAGCGAAGAGAGAAAGTCTGCCCCCCACCAGATCCGGTCCCGGATCGGGGGCCAACATCTCATGCTGTCTTGGTAGCAGTGGCAGGTTTCTTGGCCTGCTTACCTTTGTTCCAGCCTTGCATTGGCCTCCAGGCTGGCTTGGTTTGAGACGTATTACCCTCTTGCTTAGAGGATGTAGAACTTGAGGCTGGTCCGTTTCTGCGAAAGGGACGAAAATTAGGTTTATTTTTAGCCTTGAAAGACCTATCCTGAGGAAGGGCGTGGCCCTTTCCCCCAGTGATATCTGAAATAATCTCTTTCAAGTCAGGGCCAAACAGCGTTTTCCCCTTGAAAGGAATGTTAAGCAATTTGTTCTTGGATGACGCATCCGCTGACCAAGACTTTAGCCAAAGCGCTCTGCGCGCCACAATAGCAAACCCTGAATTTTCGCCGCTAATCTAGCTAATTGCAAGGGTAGCGTCTAAAGTAAAAGAGTTAGCCAATTTAAGAGCGTGAATTCTGTCCATAATCTCCTCATAAGAAGTATCTTTATCTAGCGACTTTTCTAGTTCCTCGAACCAGAAACACGCTGCTGTAGTGACAGGAACAATGCATGAAATTGGCTGTAGAAGGTAACCTTGCTGAACAAACATCTTTTTAAGCAAACTTCTAACTTTTTATCCATAGGATCTTTGAAAGCACAACTATCTTCTATAGGGATAGTAGTGCGTTTGTTTAGAGTAGAGACCGCCCCCTCGACCTTAGGGACTGTCTGCCATAAGTCCTTTCTGGGGTCGACTATAGGAAACAATTTCTTAAATATAGGGGGAGGGACAAAAGGTATGCCGGGCCTTTCCCATTCTTTGTTTACAATGTCCGCCACCCGCTTGGGTATAGGAAAAGCTTCGGGGGGCACCGGGACCTCTAGGAACTTGTCCATCTTACATAATTTCTCTGGAATGACCAAATTGTCACAATCATCCAGAGTAGATAACACCTCCTTAAGCAGAGCGCGGAGATGTTCCAATTTTAAATTTGAATGTAATAACATCAGGTTCAGCTTGTTGAGAAATTTTTCCTGAATCTGAAATTTCTCCCTCAGACAAAAACCTCCCTGGCCCCTTCAGACTGGTGTAAGGGCATGTCAGAACCATTATCATCAGCGCCCTCATGCTCTTCAGTATCTAAAACAGAGCAGTCACGCTTTCGCTGATAAGTGGGCATTTTGGCTAAAATGTTTTTAATAGAATTATCCATTACAGCCGTTAATTGTTGCATAGTAAGAAGAATTGGCGCACTAGATGTACTAGGGGCCTCTTGTGTGGGCAAGACTGGTGTAGACACAGAAGGGGATGATGCAGTACCATGCTTACTCCCCTCACTTGAGGAATCATCTTGGGCATCATTTTCTCTAAATTGTTTGTCACATGCATCACATCTATTTAAATGAGAAGGAACCTTGGCTTCCTCACATACAGAACATAGTCTATCTGATGTTCAGACATGTTAAACAGGCATAAACTTGATAACAAAGTACAAAAAACGTTTTAAAATAAAACCGTTACTGTCACTTTAAATTTTAAACTGAACACACTTTATTACTGAATATGCGAAAAAGTATGAAGGAATTGTTCAAAATTCACCAAAATTTCACCACAGTGTCTTAAAGCCTTAAAAGTATTGCACACCAAATTTGAAAGCTTTAACTCTTAAAATAACGGAACCGGAGCCGTTTTTATATTAACCCCTATACAGTCCCTGGTATCTGCTTTGCTGAGACCCAACCAAGCCCAGAGGGGAATACGATACCAAATGACGCCTTCAGCAAGCTTTTTCAGTGTATCTGAGCTCCTCACACATGCATCTGCATGCCTTGCTTCCCAAAAACAACTGCGCATTAGTGGCGCGAAAATGAGGCTCTGCCTATGATTAGAGAAGGCCCCCAGTGAAAAAGGTGTCAATACAGTGCCTGCCGTTTTTTTTAAACAAATTCCCAAGATTAAAATAACTCCTCAAAGCTATAAACCATTAACCATGCTTATAAAATAATCGTTTTAGCCCAGAAAAATGTCTACCAGTCTTTAAAGCCCTTGTGAAGCCCTTAATTCTTGTTAATAAAATGGCTTACCGGATCCCATAGGGGAAAATGACAGCTTCCAGCATTACCAAGTCTTGTTAGAAATGTGTCATACTTCAAGCAGCTAAGTCTGCACACTGTTCCCCAACTGAAGTTACTTCATCTCAACAGTCCTGTGTGGAAACAGCCATCGATTTTAGTAACGGTTGCTAAAATCATCTTCCTCTTACAAACAGAAATCTTCATCTATTTTCTGTTTCAGAGTAAATAGTACATACCAGCACTATTTTAAAATAACAAACTCTTGATTGAAGAATAAAACTACATTTAAACACCAAAAAACTCTTAACCATCTCCGTGGAGATGTTGCCTGTGCAACGGCAAAGAGAATGACTGGGGAAGGCGGAGCCTAGGGGGGATCATGTGACCAGCTTTGCTGGGCTCTTTGCCATTTCCTGTTGGGGAAGAGAATATCCCACAAGTAAGGATGACGCCGTGGACCGGACACACCTATGTTGGAGAGAAATAAACATCTGGACTTTGTAGACGCGCAAGCGCCAAAAGAATGTAAGGTCTCATTACTTCAAAAGGCCGTTATGTTCTAAAAGCCACGAGCTTAGTTAACACTACACATAAGCAGATTGAATCATATAACAAACATTATTAAAAAAACCCTGTTCAATAATCCCCCTCAGGAAATAATAACCCTTGATTCCAAGATACTAAAGGAGTCCCACTGAGACTTTGTATTTCTTCATGTGAGTTCGCAGGAACAAATGAGTTACAGTACAATCATGAAGAAGTAAAATTAAACAATCTTACCGGAATCTACGCTGTGGAACAGGAACACGGCCCTTCAAGTGTTATGGATAGTAGCCTCGCCTCCTCCATTTACTTGAGAGAAGAAAGCAGGCAACGAAGCGAAGTTCGACAACGCCGATTGCTCGTGGAGTTGTTAAAATGAGTCGGGATGGTTTCGCAGAAAGAATTTTCCTGCATCTCCGGACTCTAACTTTCATCCCTCACTGAGAGACTGACAGAATTGCTTAAAACTCCCGTCCCATGTCGAAGAGTACTACCCTCCATAAGAGACAAAAACAAACTTCTGACACTTCTCTGTCAACCTCCTGGGACAAAAGGCAAAGAATAACTGGGGGATGAGGGAAGTGGGAGGAGTATTTAAGCCTTTGGCTGGGGTGTCTTTGTCTCCTCCTGGTCGCCAGGTTCTTAATTCCCAAAAGTAATGAATGCAGCTGTGGACTCTCTCCATTTATGAAGAAAATTATTATTTTTACAAGAACTAAAAAGGTAGTTCAAGAATTTTAGAGACCTGAAGCACCAGACATTGCTACAAAAGGGTCCACTACAAAATATACAGCAGGTTCAGAACATAATTTGTTCCTTTGCAGCCAGCTTCCATGTCCTAAGCTCTCTGCATAAGGGAGCATGGCAGTACACTGTACAACCTTGAGAAAGAAAGGATATGTGTCAAGGGTTTTGTGAATAGACCTTACAACAAACTATGGCTGTCACCAACTAAAATCCTCATCCTCTATTGCAATTACTATACTAATTCATCTAAATGGTTACACTTTTCTTTCTTTTTTTTATAAGAGGCTACATTTAAACATTAACCAGTGCTCACCTGGTACTTAGTGGCCAACGTAACTGTTGCCTAGCAATAGATAAGTAGTGGAAGTTCAGATGGCTCAGAATTTGTTTCAACCCCTGAGCAGCAATAGCATGAAGGGAGAGCTGGCTTGAAAGCAGTATGTACTGAATTTTGACAGAGCTTGGGGACTAAACATAATGCTGCACAGCTATCGGACACACACACACAGCTGCTTTATCAGCAGAACTCTGAATGACAGCACACGCAAGCAAGTGGTGGTCTTACTAATAAATAATTATTCAAGTTCAGAGAAAGAACACATGAAAGCCCACCCTATCTTGTTTTCTAATATCAGACCTCTGTTTTGCTTCATTCATACAGTTTGGCTATATGTAAAAACTACCTTAAAAAAGTTTTATGTGAATGGTTTACCTATTAAAGAGACATTATGCACACATGAAGACAATAGTGGATTAAACATAAATTGTAAAGTAAATAGAAGATAAACATGAAAAAAACATTTATCAAGTTTATGAATTTTAACAGAGAAGTTCCATCCGTGTGAGAGACAATGCTGGGACGCCCTTGTTGAAGGGAAGAGCAAATATGTATGGTGATTACTCGCCCCAGTATATCTGGCGTCACATGCAGAATGGATTCGATGTCTACAAGTATATTCCACAAACTCTCACTAGTGCCTGTGATCATGCGCACATTTAGCACAAGCAAGCGCTAAGCTCAACTAGTTGATCCACAGTAACAATGGAATTCAGCAGTAGAAACATAAAGCAGATTTTTGGATATCTAAAAATTATTTTAAATAATATGTGCTGCAATATGATAATATGCATTATTTAAAAGAATTAAAATATAAAGTTTCTAAATGCACAGTGTTTCCTGACTTTCAAAGAATTGGTGAAGCTGTTCAATGCAAAAAATATCAAGTCAGCTCTGCTTGCTTGCTGCCACTGCAGTGTTACTTCTCCAGCAATCATAAGTACTGAAAAGTTGAGGTGTTCTGAAACAAATAGCTATATGCAGGCTTATATTCAGTATGACACAGCTCTTCACACTAGTGGTGACATCAACACCTCCCCCAGAGTTCTATACTGTCCCTTTAACATATTTTTTTATATTACAACCACACAATTTCAGCCATTGTTTAAAGCGACAGTCTAGTCAAAATTCAACTTTCATAATTCAGATAGGACATGCAATTTTAAACAAGTTTCCAATTTACTTTTATCAGCAAATTTGCTTTGTTCGCTTGGTATTCTTTGTTGAAATCTAAACCTAGGTAGGCTCATATGCAAATGTTTAAGCCCTTGAAGGCCGCCTATCTCAGTGCATTTGGGACAGTTTTTCCCACCTAGATAGCGCTAGTTCATGTGGGCCATATAGATAACATTGTGCTCACTCCTGTGGATTTACCTATGAGTCAGCACTGATTGGCTCAAAATGAGAGTCTTTCAAAAGAACTGCAATAACAAAATGTATGGTATATAACTCCCGCCACTAGGAGGAGTCCAAGAACCCACACAAGAGCTTAAATTCCCTCCCATCTCTCCTCAGTTCAATGTATAGCCGAGCACAAAATAGGAAACTGATAGGTAGGAAAGACAAAAGCTGGGACTATACAGGCGTTAATTAAAGCGGTAACATTGTGAAAAGGTATGTAGAGAGATGCAACATTTTTGAAAGCCGGGAAAGTTGCAACCAATCTTGTAGAATGGGCTGTGATATGCTTAGGGGGTGACTTTACTGCAACCAAGTAAGTAAGCCTTGTGAATTACCCGTTTGAGCCAAGAGGCCAAAGCTACAGTAGTAGCCTTTTGCCCTTTACAAGTCCCAGATTAATGAACAAACAAGCTGGAAGATTGTCTGAATTCCTTAGTAACTTGAAGGTAAAACGTCAATCCTCGGACTACTATAAAGATTATGAAAAAGTCGTTCCTTTGAATTAGCAGGATCTGGACACAAAGAACGAACAACAATCTCCTGATATTTTCTGAAGAATCTACCTTAGGAAGAACATGATATTTAGAAAGTACACATATCTTTGTTGAAAACTAAAAATAGTGAATCACAGGACACAGAAAACTCAGAAACTCTCCTAGCTGAGGAAATTGCCAACAAGAAAAGCACTTTCCAAGATAAAAGTTTGATATCAATGGAATGCATCGGTTCAAAAGGGAGGACATTGCAGAACAGAAAGAACGAAATTCAAAATTCCAGGGTGGAGAAATAGGTCACACAACAGGCCTAATTCTTACTAGCGCCTGGACAAAAGTCTGAAGGTCAGGAAGTTTAGTTAACTTTCTATGAAAGAGAACAGATAAAAGTAGAAATTTGACCGTTTAGGGAAGCTAGCAGACAAACCCTTGTCAAGATCATCTTGTAAAAACTGAAGAATTATAGGAATCGTAAAGGAATACCAAGAAAATCCCTTGAAAGAAAACCAATGAAAGTATGCCTTCCAAATGTGATAAATCTTTTGGGTAACAGGTTTTGAGGCTTGAATCAGAAAGTGTCAATTACTCAGTAAGAGAAACCCTGTATTTTAAAATGAGGCTTTCAACCTCAACGTGGTTAAGCTTAGAGATGTAAGATCCTGATGGAAAAGAGGTCATTGAGACAATAGATCTTGGAAGAAGAAGCCATGGAAGAGAATATGACATCTGCACTAGATCCGCATACCATGTTCTTCTGGGCCAGGCCGGAGCAATCAAGATTACCGAAGCAGACTTCTGTATGATTCAAGCAATTATTCTTGGAAGAAGAACAGAGGAAACAGGTACGCTAGATGAAAGTTCTATGGATACTCCAAGGCATCTATCATATGCGCCTTTGTCATATTCAGGGTCAGGAGCAGGGTCCTGTTCACCAGATGACACTTACCCATCTGAACTGGATGATTTTGTGTCCTCGGAGTAAGAGCTCTGAAGTAGGACAAGAATTTGAGGGGAAGAAGCTTGCATGTTCACATCAAAAGATGAATGTAAATCCCCGGAATCGCGTTTACACTTGTTTAGGGGATAGTCTCAAAATATTCTGCCATTGCTTTTTGCGAATAATTTTTTAACTCAGGGGTAAAGTCAGTAGTAGCTCCCTGAGTTCCAAACACTGGAAGAAATTCACCAGAGGAAGTAGGTGGTTGCGGCTGATTTGCATGCAAAAATTGAGGTACACAACTATTTGACCTGGCACACAAAAAGATTTGCGAAACAGGGAGAGTTATCAGTAGATGATTCCTCTAAGGGGTTTAACATTGTTTCAGTAGTGTCAGATTCACTGTGTTCCATAATGTGCAATAGTTATCAGTATAGCAGAGTATGAAGAAACGCACACAAAAAAATAGGGTAGACAGCACTCTACACTAGCCAAATTAACACTTCTGACATCTGCAATCAAATATAGTGTAATGTATCATCCAAAGGTGCAGACAGAGAAATAACCCACAGCTCCTGCGTGGGTACTCACCCTCTCCAGCGACAGGGTAAAGAATCAGGCTGAATATTGAAGAAAAAATCCAGACAGATGCTAAGAAGCTTCTTCACTGCTCAGCTGCAGCTCTGGAGTGAGAAAGAGTGACAAGCTGAGGGGGCGGGGCTACCACCTGTAGCGCTGCCAGTGCCTCAGAGGCCAAACATGCATTAAATGTTAAAAGTGCACCAAACACTAAAAAAAAAATAACATACCCCCAGAAATAAATGCAACAGGGCTCAACCGGATGATTGTCTATGTAACCGTTAACTGCAAAGAGAAGGATAAAAAAAAAAATGTATATGCAGAGCTGTCAGAAGGTTAAAAAGGTCAGTGTCGGGGGCGTGTCTAGCTGGCGGCCATGATAAGTCGCACTTCTTGGTAGCTCTAGGAGGGATACAAATATTTTACCAAACATCTTAATCCTGCAAGAACCAACAACCACAGACCTTTCATCGGTCCTCTATCTACTTGCTGAGCAGGAGTATATAAATATTTTTACGATCAAGATCCCCCAGACCAGAGTTCAGCACAGGCAATACCAGGCGACGGTCTACCATGACACATAACACTTCCCAAGAATGGGGGTAAAATAGTTCAGTATGGCTACTTATAATGGGGAGAAATTCTCCGCACAGCTGCGTGCTCTCCTTAGAAAGTTTGAGCAACAAATGACCCGTGACTTCGAACATCTGATATCATTTGTGCAGTGAGGAAGAATGGATCACTCAACTCCAAAAATTACAGACCCGGAGCCCTCTACACCAGCTGACAACCAATTACAGGAGGCAACGGTTAAGCAGATCACCCTACCTACAGAATCCTGGCTGAAGGGGCACAGAAGTTTCATAATAGGGGAAACGCTACATGATATACTATGGGCCCATATTTGCCATACCCTCTTCAGAGCGGGATCTCGACGGTCTACGTGGGGCTGCCTCGCTGTTGAAATTTAAGTACGACTGGAGTCCCGCTGTATCTAGCTCAGGTATGGACCAATTGATTAAACCTTGTTCTGTCCCCCACTTCTGGCCTGGGGATGAGAATTGGACCCTGGCGTCGCTTTGGGGAGATGCGGCCGGCCCCCTGGAGTGGTACCGGGGACTCCTCTCTCCTAGTGCTGGTGCCGATAGTGATCCCTGACAAATCATGTTACAGTGATGGCGGAACCCAGAGAGGCATTTCTATTCCGGTAGCAGTTGGTCTACTCACTAGCCACATTACTGAAAGGACATATATAGCAGCAGAACTGTTGCAGGGTCCTAGGTTGTCTCGTCATGGGCACACATTGAATGCTCCACGTCAAGTAAATGGGACTTACTTGATCCAGAAATACATGATCACTCCAAACACACTTTCTTCAACTAGAGTGGGGTGACACTATGATATATGGACAAATGAAGAGGGGGGTAATATATACCTGACAAAATAACTGACCTAACTTTTCTTTTAGTCCAGGATTGCTAATTTTTTTTATATTAGTTCATTGTCTTTGACCCAGAGCTCCCCCTTACCATACATTCTTTTTTTTATGTATTGTCCATTGTTCTGAAGCTAGAGTAGAAAATGGTGAGAGCTTGAGTACTGAGTAATTCTCCTAGCGATTTCTTATTGTTTACTTATAACTTGCTTTTCCATTTCTTCCCCTTGTACTCACAGTGTGCCCTCTATATATATGCTATCTGCTCTTGTAATTATCTAATGTGCACTACAGATAGGCTGGATTAACCTCCTCTTGCCCAGCCCAGGTTTATAGATCATTATGACAATTTTGTTCCATAACACCATGTAATCTATCTGTGATTTGCTTTAACTTAGAGGGATTTACTTGTTTACATTACAGAGAGGAATTAGTCTTATGTTAATATAAGTGTGATAGATAGGAGATTTAGAACATCAGAATGAGAAACTGAGATATCTGCAATGATTCCATATAGTAGGTCTAAATTTTAATTCATATTGTTTCATTACCACCCTCTAATAGGCTAAATCTTATATGGTTAATACTGTAGAGATTATCTGTATCCTCTCGCCCTTTATAGATGGCACTAACACTCAGGATTACTTAGATACTAGTCATGTATCTTAACCATAGCAGATAATGACTACTAACTTAATTGTTGGGTACTAATTCAATTTTTGAATGATAATTATTCCTCCCTAACATGGTAAAATAATTATTCTTATGACAAGTATTGATGTAGCCATACTACAACTCTTGGAGCAGTGCTTACCCGCTGATATACCCTATTTTTATCAGTTACATGTGGTTATCATGGGAGAGCTATCATGAAATATTAGATGGCCCTTGAGAGGTCAGTCCACTAACCACCTACATGCTATTAAATTTGTTATTAAGTGTAATTAGTCCCTCTTGGGACTTCGAGGTGACTACCATACATCGTTAATATTGCCTACATCATATGGCCTGCGGGAGGCCAGCTAAGTAGTCTTTTACATAAGGTTTTGGAGAATGCAAAACAGAGGTTTCAGAAGCTCTTACTAGATCATCCACCTTGTTGCTTGTCCTCAGTCTTACCATTATAGTGTATGTAACAAAAATTGTGAAAAATTTCTATGTTTTTTCTGTTTATTTAGCAAAACCTAAATAAAAGATTTATTAAAAGAAAAAGGTCAGTGGTATAGATATGTGTCCCTGATTGAGGTAGGGCATCCAGGTACCTGAAAAGAGAGAACAATTGTGTCAGAAGAAGAGCAGGCTAAGTTGCCTGGCTATGCTGTACCTATGCTAAAAGTACCTTCTAATAGCATTTGGGATGTGTGTGTGTGTGCTGTGGTACACAACTTACCTGAAGTAGAACCCCTCCACCAGCTTACCAGGCACCAAGCTGCTGCAGTATCCAGTAGAGATCCAATACAGTGCTTTTACATGTACAGCAGAGGATATCTGAGGAAATACTGTTATGGGGATGCTGAGGGATAAGTCCCTGTGAGGGAAGTTATGGGTGAAATCCCTAAGAAGATAACTGTGCACATAACAGGGTATTCCTATGTCCCTGTATCCACTGCTTGCTGGAAATCTCTTCCAGGAATAAAGGGTGTCACATTGGTCTGAGCTGCCAAATATTAATCTATAAGCAAGTAGCTAGAACAACTCTATTCTCAACATTCTCCTGGGAGGCCAAGAACAGAACTGAGGAGAGAAGGGGGGGGGGGGATTTAACCTCTCGTGTGTGTGCTCTTGGCCTCCTCCTAGTGCCGGGAATTTTATCCCACATGTTATGGAGCCCTATGGACTATCATCATTTTATGAAAGAAAGTCTGCCGAGGCTTAGATAGAAGGTAATCACAGAGATAAAAAGTATATTAATATAACTGTATTGATTATGCAAAACTAGGGAATAGGTAATAAAGTGATTATCTATCTTTTTAAACAATAAAAAGATAGGAGTAGACTGTCCCTTTAAACAGTTACAAAATTACCTATTTACATTATTTATTTGAACTGAACTCAGATAATTAGAAGTGCACACTGCAGACTTCTCAAGCATAACTCTGATACATATCTGTCCAAAATTGGCCTTAGCAGATGTGATCAGATAAGGAACTGCAAAAACAGTGCCTGCAATGCTTACTCCAGTAACAAGTCTGTACTGGCTACTCCAAATAAGGCAAGTTGTGGTGGGGAGATTGGCAATTGAAAATAATGGCAAAAAACAAGGTGCTAATGCTTAAAAAAAAAAAAATATTAACTACGTATGTTACTTTATTGACTATAGACAAATCTTAAAATTATAGTCATTAAAAAAAAAACTGGAGGTAAATTTAAGTCCCTGAAGCCACAAAGGAAAAGTTATAAACAGTTTTTAAAGCAACAATCTCACAATGTCCTTTTAAAGTATAATGAAAAAAACAGAATTTATGCTTACCTGATAAATTACTTTCTCTTGCGGTGTATCCAGTCCATGGATTCATCCTTACTTGTGGGATATTCTCATTCCCTACAGGAAGAGGCAAAGAGAGCACACAGCAAAGCTGTCCATATAGCTCCCCCTCTGGCTCCGCCCCCCAGTCATTCGACCGACGGTTAGGAGAAAAAGGAGAAACCATAGGGTGCAGTGGTGACTGTAGTTTAAACAAGAAATTTTAACCTGACTTAAATTGCCAGGGCGGGCCGTGGACTGGATACACCGCAAGAGAAAGTAATTTATCAGGTAAGCATAAATTCTGTTTTCTCTTGCAAGGTGTATCCAGTCCACGGATTCATCCTTACTTGTGGGATACCAATACCAAAGCTTTAGGACACGGATGAAGGGAGTGAACAAGACAGGTAACCTAAACGGAAGGCACCACTGCTTGCAAAACCTTTCTCCCAAAAATAGCCTCCGAAGATGCAAAAGTATCGAATTTGTAAAATTTGGCAAAAGTATGCAGTGAAGACCAAGTCGCTGCCTTACAAATCTGTTCAACAGAAGCCTCATTCTTGAAGGCCCAAGAGGAAGCCACAGCTCTGGTGGAATGAACTGTCATTCGTTCAGGAGGCTGCTGCCCAGCAGTCTCATAAGCCAATCGGATGATGCTTTTCAACCAGAAGAGAGGTAGCCGTCGCTTTTTGACCTCTCCTCTTACCAGAATAGACAACAAACAAAGATGATGTTTGTCTGAAATCCTTAGTTGCTTGTAAATAGAATTTCAAAGCACGAACCACATCAAGATTGTGTAAAAGCCGTTCCTTCTTAGAAACTGGATTAGGACACAGAGAAGGAACAATGATTTCCTGGTTAATGTTCTTATTAGAAACAACTTTAGGAAGAAAACCAGGTTTGGTACGCAAAACTACCTTATCTGCATGGAACACCAGATAGGGTGAATTACACTGCAAAGCAGACAATTCTGAAACTCTTCGAGCAGAAGATATAGCTACCAAAAACAAAACTTTCCAAGATAATAACTTAATATCTATGGAATGTAAAGGTTCAAACAGAACCCCTTGAAGAACTGAAAGAACTAAATTTAGACTCCATGGAGGAGCCACAGGTTTATAGACAGGCTTGATTCTGACTAACGCCTGTGCAAACGCTTGAACATCTGGTACTTTTGCCAGACGCTTGTGTAAAAGGATAGACAGAGCGGATATCTGCCCCTTTAAGGAACTAGCTGATAAACCTTTCTCCAATCCTTCTTGGAGAAAAGACAATATCCTTGGAATCCTAATTTTACTCCACGAGTAACCCTTGGATTCACACCAACAAAGATATTTCCGCCATATCTTATGGTAAATTTTCCTGGTGACAGGTTTTCTAGCTTGGATCAGAGCATCAATGACTGATTCAGAGAACCCCCGCTTGGATAGAATTAAGCGTTCAATCTCCAAGCAGTCAGCTGCAGAGAAACTAGATTTGGATGCTTGAATGGACCCTGTATTAGAAGATCCTGCCTCATTGGCAGTGTCCATGGTGGGACAGATGACATGTCCACTAGGTCTGCATACCAAGTCCTGCGTGGCCACGCAGGCGCTATCAGAATTACAGAGGCCTTCTCCTGCTGGATTCTGGCTACCAGTTGAGGGAGAAGGGGAAACGGTGGAAAGACATAGGCCAGATTGAAGGACCAAGGCGCTACTAGAGCATCTATCAATGCCGCCTTGGGGTCCCTGGACCTGGAACCGTAAAGAGGATGTTTGGTGTTCTGACGGGACGCCATCAGATCCAACTCTGGAATGTCCCATAGCTGAGTCAGCTGAGCAAATACCTCCGGATGGAGCTCCCACTCCCCCGGGTGAAAAGTCTGACGACTTAGGAAATCCGCTTCCCAGTTGTCTACTCCTGGGATGTGAATTGCAGATAGATGGCAAGAGTGATCCTCCGCCCACCTGATTATCTTGGTTACTTCCTTCATCGCTAAGGAACTCTTTGTTCCTCCCTGATGATTTATGTATGCTACAGTCGTGATGTTGTCCGACTGAAATCTGATGAACTTGGCCGCCGCTAGCTGAGGCCATGCCTGGAGCGTGTTGAATATCGCTCTCAGTTCCAAAATGTTTATTGGGAGAAGAGACTCTTCCCGAGACCATAGGCCCTGAGCTTTCAGGGAGCCCCAGACCGCGCCCCAGCCTAACAGACTGGTGTCGGTCGTTACAATGATCCACTCCGGTCTGCGGAAGCACATTCCCTGCGACAGGTGATCCTGAGACAACCACCAGAGAAGAGAATCCACGGTAGTCATATATTGACCTTCCTGGATCATCGGTAAGATTGTCCGAATGGTTTCTATCTTGAAAGATGGAACTCTGAGGAATTTGTTTAGAATTTTTAGATCCAGGATTGGTCTGAAAGTTCCTTCCTTTTTGGGAACCACAAACAGGTTTGAGTAAAAACCCAGTCCTTGTTCTGTAATTGGAACTGGATATATCACTCCCATCTTGAGTAGATCTTCTACACAGCGTAAGAACGCCTCTTTCTTTGTCTGGTCTGTAGACAGACGAGAAATGTGGAACCTTCCCCTTGGAGGAGAGTCCTTGAATTCTAGAAGATATCCCTGAGCAACTATCTCTAATGCCCAGGGATTGGGAACATCTCTTGCCCAAGCCTGAGCAAAGAGAGAGAGTCTGCCCCCTACCAGATCCGGTCCTGGATCGGG
This sequence comes from Bombina bombina, assembly GCF_027579735.1. NCBI lineage: Eukaryota > Metazoa > Chordata > Amphibia > Anura > Bombinatoridae > Bombina > Bombina bombina. The sequence goes on along the minus strand of NC_069499.1, from coordinate 1,457,112,525 downwards.
GGCTACCCCTTCATGCTGTCTTAGTAGCAGCTGCAGGCTTCTTGGCCTGTTTACCCTTGTTCCAGCCATGCAAAGGCTTCCAGGTTGCCTTGGGCTGTGAAGTGTTACCCTCTTGCTTTGCGGAAGCAGAGGCTGAAGCAGGACCGCTCCTGAAGTTGCGAAAGGAACGAAAATTAACCTTGTTTTTAGCCTTAAAAGGCCTATCTTGCGGGAGGGCATGGCCCTTTCCCCCAGTGATATCCAAAATAATCTCTTTCAACTCGGGCCCGAAAAGGGTCTTTCCGTTGAAAGGAATATTCAGTAATTTTGTTTTAGACGACACGTCGGCCAACCATGATTTAAGCCAAAGCGCTCTGCGCGCCATGATAGCAAAACCAGAATTTTTTGCCGCTAACTTAGCTAATTGCAAAGCGGCATCTGTGATAAAAGAATTAGCCAGCTTTAGAGCCTTAATTCTATCCATAATTTCGTCATATGAGGTCTCCGTCTGGAGCGACTCCTCCAGTGCCTCAAACCAGAAAGCCGCTGCAGTAGTTACAGGAATAATGCAGGCAATAGGCTGGAGAAGGAAACCTTGTTGAACAAATATTTTCTTTAGTAAACCTTCTAATTTTTTATCCATAGGATCTTTGAAAGCACAACTGTCTTCAATTGGTATGGTTGTGCGCTTGGCTAGTGTTGAAACTGCCCCCTCTACCTTAGGGACCGTCTGCCACGCGTCCCGCCTGGGATCAGTTATGGGGAACATTTTCTTAAAGATAGGTGGGGGAACAAAAGGTACACCTGGTCTTTCCCACTCCCTAGCAACAATATCCGCCACCCTCTTAGGGATCGGAAACGCATCAGTGTATACAGGGACTTCTAGATATTTGTCCATTTTACACAATTTCTCTGGGACCACCATAGGGTCACAATCATCCAGAGTTGATAAGACCTCAATAAGCAGTACGCGGAGGTGTTCCAATTTAAATGCTAGTGAATCTGATTCTGCCCGCTGAGAAACTTTTCCTGAATCAGAAATTTCTCCCTCAGACATAACATCCCTCGCCCCTACTTCAGAGTGTTTTGAGGGTACATCAGATAAGCTTCCAACTGCTCCTCATCTGTTCTCAAAACAGAGCTATCGCGTTTTTTAGGGAAAACTGGCAGTTTGGATAGAAAGGCCGCAAGGGAATTATCCATGACTGCCGCCAGTTGTTGCAATGTAATAGGTGCTAATGCACTAGAGGTACTAGGTATCGCTTGAGCGGGCGTAACTGGTGATGACACATGAGGACGGCGGACTATCCTCATTACCTTCAGTCAAAGAATCATCTAGGGCTATATTTTTAAGTGACACAATATGATCTTTAAAGTGTATAGACACATTAGTGCACTTGGGACACATTTTGAGTGGGGATTCCACCATGGCTTCTGAACACATAGAACAAGGCTTTTCCTTAGTGTCAAACATGTTTAACAGATTGGTATTATACACAAGCAAGCTTGAAAAAACACTTTATGTAATAAAAAATACAATTTGCAATAAATGGTACTGTGCCTTTAAGGTAATAAAAGCGCACACAATTTTACAAAACGGTGAAAACAGAATTTATGCTTACCTGATAAATTACTTTCTCCAACGGTGTGTCCGGTCCACGGCGTCATCCATTACTTGTGGGAAATATTCTCCCCCACAGGGAAAGGCAAGGAGAGCACACAGCAAGAGCTGTCCATATAGCTCCCCCTCTGGCTCCGCCCCCCAGTCATTCGACCGACGGTTAGGAGAAAAAGGAGAAACTATAGGGTGCTGTGGTGACTGTAGTGTATAAAGAAAAAAACATTTTCAACCTGATTAGGAAACCAGGGCGGGCCGTGGACCGGACACACCGTTGGAGAAAGTAATTTATCAGGTAAGCATAAATTCTGTTTTCTCCAACATTGGTGTGTCCGGTCCACGGCGTCATCCATTACTTGTGGGAACCAATACCAAAGCTTTAGGACACGGATGAGGGGAGGGAGCAAATCAGGTTACCTAAATGGAAGGCACCACGGCTTGCAAAACCTTTCTCCCAAAAATAGCCTCCGAAGAAGCATAAGTATCAAATTTGTAGAATTTGGCAAAAGTGTGCAGAGAGGACCAAGTCGCTGCCTTACATATCTGATCAACAGAAGCCTCGTTCTTGTAGGCCCATGTGGAAGCCACAGCCCTAGTAGAGTGAGCTGTGGTTCGGTCAGGAGGTTGCCGTCCGGCAGTCTCATAAGCCAATCAAATAATGCTTTTCAGCCAGAAAGAGAGAGAGGTAGCAGTAGCTTTTTGACCTCTCCTCTTACCAGAGTAAACGACAAACAAAGATGAGGTTTGTCTAAAATCTTTTGTTGCTTCTAAGTAGAACTTTAAAGCACGAACAACATCTAAATTGTGTAATAAACGTTCCTTCTTTGAAACTGGATTCGGACACAGAGAAGGAACAACTATTTCCTGGTTAATATTCTTGTTGGAAACAACTTTTGGAAGAAAACCAGGCTTAGTACACAAAACAACCTTATCTGAATGGAAAACCAGATAGGGTGGATTACATTGCAAAGCAGATAATTCAGAAACTCTTCTAGCAGAAGAAATAGCAACCAAAAACAGAACTTTCCAAGATAATAACTTAATAACTATGGAATGTAAAGGTTCAAACGGAACCCCTTGAAGAACTGAAAGAACTAAATTTAGACTCCAAGGAGGAGTCATGGGTCTGAAAACAGGCTTGATTCTAACCAAAGCCTGAACAAAAGATTGTACATCTGGCACAGCTGCCAATCGTTTGTGTAACAAGACAGATAAAGCGGAAATCTGTCCTTTTAGAGAACTAGCTGACAACCCTTTATCCAAACCTTCTTGGAGAAAGGAGAGAATCTTTGGAATTTTAATCTTACTCCAGGAGAATCCCTTGGATTCACACCAGCAGATATATTTTTTCCATATTTTATGGTAAATCTTTCTAGTCACAGGTTTTCTGGCTTGGACCAGAGTATCTATCACAGAATTCGAGAACCCACGCTTTGATAAAATCAAGCGTTCAATTTCCAAGCAGTCAGCTGCAGAGAAACTAGAATTGGATGTTCGAATGGACCTTGTACTAGAAGGTCCTGTATCAAAGGTAGCTTCCATGGTGGAGCCGATGACATATTCACCAGGTCTGCATACCAAGTCCTGCGTGGCCACGCAGGAGCTATCAGAATCACTGAGGCCTTCTCCTGTTTGATCCTGGTTATGAGCCTGGGAAGGAGAGGAAACGGTGGAAACACATACGCTAGGTTGAACGACCAAGGCGCCACTAATGCATCCACTAGAGTCGCCTTGGGATCCCTGGATCTGGACCCGTAGCAAGGAATCTTGAAGTTCTGACGGGACGCCATTAGATCCATGTCTGGAATGCCCCATAATTGGGTTAACTGAGCAAAGACCTCCGGGTGGAGTTCCCACTCCCCCGGATGGAAAGTCTGACGACTCAAATAGTCCGCCTCCCAGTTGTCTACTCCTGGGATGTGAATAGCGGATAGATGGCAGGAGTGATTCTCTGCCCATTGGATGATCTTGGTTACTTCCTTCATCGCTAGGGAACTCTTTGTTCCCCCCTGATGATTGATGTACGCAACAGTCGTTATGTTGTCCGACTGAAATCTTATGAACCTGGCTTCCGCTAGCTGAGGCCAAGCCAGGAGCGCATTGAATATTGCTCTTAGTTCCAAAATGTTTATCGGGAGAAGCGACTCTTCCCGAGACCATAGGCCCTGAGCTTTCAGGGAGTCCCAGACCGCGCCCCACCCCAAGAGGCTGGCGTCGGTCGTGACGATGACCCACTCCGGTCTGCGGAAACTCATTCCCTGTGACAGGTGATCCTGGGTCAACCACCAGAGAAGTGAGTCCCTGGTTACCTGGTCTACTTTAATTTGGGGAGATGAGTCTGTATAGTCCCCATTCCACTGATTGAGCATGCACAGCTGTAATGGTCTTAGATGAATTTGAGCAAAAGGAACCACGTCCATTGCTGCGACCATTAGTCCTATTACTTCCATGCACTGAGCTATGGAGGGTTGAGGAATAGAATGAAGAACTCGACAAGCGTTTAAAAGCTTTATCTTTCTGACTTCTGTCAGGAAGATCTTCATTTCCACAGAATCTATTATTGTTCCCAGAAAAGGAACCCTTGTGGACGGTGACAGTGAACTCTTTTCTATGTTCACCTTCCACCCGTGAGATCTGAGAAAAGCCAACACAATGTCTGTGTGGGCCCTTGCTTTGGAAAGAGACGACGCTTGGATTAGGATGTCATCTAGATAAGGTGCTACAGCGATGCCCCTCTGCCTTAGGACCGCTAGAAGGGACCCTAGCACCTTTGTGAAAATTCTGGGAGCGGTGGCTAAACCGAATGGAAGAGCCACGAACTGGTAATGTTTGTCCAGAAAGGCGAACCTCAGGAACTGATGATGAGTTTTGTGGATTGGGATATGCAGATACGCATCCTTTAGATCCACGGAAGTCAAATATTGACCCTGCTGGATTGTCGGCAAGATTGTCCGAATGGTTTCCATTTTGAAGGATGGAACTCTGAGGAACTTGTTTAATATCTTTAAATCCAGAATTGGCCTGAAAGTTCCCTCTTTTTTGGGAACCACAAACAGGTTTGAGTAAAAACCTAGACCTTGTTCCCCGGAGGGGACTGGGTTTATCACTCCCATCTTTGATAGGTCTCTTACACAATGTAAGAATGCCTGTTTCTTTATCTGGTCTGAAGATAAGCGAGACAGGTGGAACCTTCCCCTTGGAGGAAGTCCCTTGAACTCTAGCAGGTATCCCTTGGAGACTATCTCTAGTGCCCAGGGATCCGGAACATCTCTTGCCCAAGTCTGAGCGAAGAGAGATAGTCTGCCCCCTACCAGATCCGGTCCCGGATCGGGGGCTACCCCTTCATGCTGTCTTGGTAGCAGCAGCAGGTTTCTTGGTCTGTTTACCCTTGTTCCAGCCTTGCATGGGCTTCCAAGCGGGTTTGGGCTGGGCCGCGTTACCTTCTTGTCTAGCGGCAGTGGAGTTATTAGCCGGTCCGTTCCTGAAATTGCGAAAGGAACGAAAATTAGACTTGTTCTTAGCCTTAAAAGGCCTATCCTGTGGGAGGGCATGGCCCTTACCCCCAGTGATGTCTGAAATAATTTCCTTCAATTCCGGCCCAAAAAGGGTCTTACCCTTGAAAGGAATATTAAGTAACTTAGTCTTGGACGACACATCTGCCGACCAGGATTTTAGCCAAAGCGCCCTACGCGCTACTATAGCCGCCAATTTCGTTATTTGAAAGGCGGCATCCAATATAAAGGAATTAGCTAATTTTAATGCGTGAATTCTGTCCATGACTTCTTCATAGGAAGTCTCTTTCTGGAGCGACCTTTCTAGTTCCTCGAACCAAAAGGACGCCGCTGAAGTGACAGTAATAACACACGTAGCTGGTTGAAGGATGAACCCTTGCTGAACAAAAATCTTTTTAAGCAATCCTTCCAATTTTTTATCCATAGGATCTTTGAAAGCGCAGCTGTCCTCTATAGGAATAGTGGTGCGCTTCGCTAGTGTTGAAACAGCTCCCTCAACCTTCGGGACCGTCTGCCATGCGTCCCTTCTAGGGTCTACTATGGGAAACATTTTCTTAAATATAGGAGGTGGGGCAAAGGGTACACCTGGCTTCTCCCACTCCTTATCCACTATGTTCGCTACCCTTTTGGGTATTTTCAGAGCGGCAAGGAGAATGACTTGGGGGCGGAGCCAGAGGGGGAGCTATATGGACAGCTCTTGCTGTGTGCTCTCCTTGCCTTTCCCTGTGGGGGAGAATATTTCCCACAAGTAATGGATGACGCCGTGGACCGGACACACCAATGTTGGAGAAAAATTAACCAAATCTCTTGAAATTTTTTACAGTATGTGCCTAATGCTTCGATATGATTGCACAGCAAGTTTCAGCCTGATTAACCCTTTAATGCCCAAACCGGAGCCGCCTAAAGCAAACAACCGGTTAATAAACTACAGCACCTTGCCACAGCAGCCTGCTGTGGCCCTACCTTCCCTTAAGGATTGAATTTGAGAAAAACAAGCCTCCTGAAGTCCTCAAGCTGTCTCTGGACCCATGTGAAGCAGCATGCAGGGAAATCTTGTCAGAATAAACTGCGCAACTGAGGCGCAAAATTAAGCCCCTCCCCCTCCACTCTGGAGCTGTGGGGGCCTTCAGAACCCAATTTAGGTGACCAAAAATAATGCCATGTGGAATAAAACCCCAATAAACACATCAAAAGTGCTTAAAAGTGTCAATAAAGAGTATTTTTCTAAACAAAATAATCGATTGCCCTGTTAAAGTGATAACCAGTCTATTGAGCCCACTTAAATAAGCCTCCAGTTCTATACTAAGTTTCAGAACATGGCTTACCCTTCCCACATGGGAAATCTTGTCAGTCTTCTAGCATTATCTTGTCTTGACTAGAAAAAAACATAATTTATGCTTACCTGATAAATTCCTTTCTTCTGTAGTGTGATCAGTCCACGGGTCATCATTACTTCTGGGATATTACTCCTCCCCAACAGGAAGTGCAAGAGGATTCACCCAGCAGAGCTGCATATAGCTCCTCCCCTCTACGTCACTCCCAGTCATTCGACCAAGGACCAACGAGAAAGGAAAAGCCAAGGGTGAAGTGGTGACTGGAGTATAAATTAAAAAATATTTACCTGCCTTAAAAACAGGGCGGGCCGTGGACTGATCACACTACAGAAGAAAGGAATTTATCAGGTAAGCATAAATTATGTTTTCTTCTGTTAAGTGTGATCAGTCCACGGGTCATCATTACTTCTGGGATACCAATACCAAAGCAAAAGTACACGGATGACGGGAGGGATAGGCAGGCTCTTTATACAGAAGGAACCACTGCCTGAAGAACCTTTCTCCCAAAAATAGCCTCCGATGAAGCAAAAGTGTCAAATTTGGAAAATTTGGAAAAAGTATGAAGCGAAGACCAAGTTGCAGCCTTGCAAATCTGTTCAACAGAGGCCTCATTCTTGAAGGCCCAAGTGGAAGCCACAGCTCTAGTAGAATGAGCTGTAATTCTTTCAGGAGGCTGCTGTCCAGCAGTCTCATAAGCTAAACGAATTATGCTACGAAGCCAAAAAGAAAGAGAGGTAGCGGAAGCTTTTTGACCTCTCCTCTGCCCAGAGTAAATGACAAACAGAGAAGACGTTTGTCGAAATTCCTTAGTTGCCTGTAAGTAAAATTTTAGAGCACGGACTACATCCAGGTTGTGCAGTAGACGTTCCTTCTTTGAAGAAGGATTTGGGCATAAAGAAGGAACAACAATCTCTTGATTGATATTCCTGTTAGTAACTACCTTAGGTAAGAACCCAGGTTTAGTACGCAGGACTACCTTATCCGAATGAAAAATCAAATAAGGAGAATCACAATGTAAGGCTGATAATTCAGAGACTCTTCGAGCCGAGGAAATAGCCATTAAAAATAGAACTTTCCAAGATAACAACTTTATATCAATGGAATGAAGGGGTTCAAACGGAACGCCCTGTAAAACATTAAGAACAAGGTTTAAACTCCATGGTGGAGCAACAGTTTTAAACACAGGCTTAATTCTGGCCAAAGCCTGACAAAAAGCCTGGACGTCAGGAACTTCTGACAGACGTTTGTGTAACAGAATGGACAGAGCTGAGATCTGTCCCTTTAATGAACTAGCAGATAAACCCTTTTCTAAACCTTCTTGTAGAAAAGACAATATCCTAGGAATCCTAACCTTACTCCAAGAGTAACCTTTGGATTCACACCAATATAGGTATTTACGCCATATCTTATGGTAAATCTTTCTGGTAACAGGTTTCCTAGCCTGTATTAAGGTATCAATAACTGACTCAGAAAATCCACGTCTTGATAAAATCAAGCGTTCAATTTCCAAGCAGTCAGCTTCAGAGAAGTTAGATTTTGATGTTTGAAGGGACCCTGTATCAGAAGGTCCTGTTTCAGAGGTAGAGACCAAGGTGGACAGGATGACATGTCCACCAGATCTGCATACCACGTCCTGCGTGGCCACGCAGGTGCTATTAGAATCACTGATGCTCTCTCTTGTTTGATTCTGGCAATCAATCGAGGAAGCAACGGGAAGGGTGGAAACACGTAAGCCATCCTGAAGTCCCAAGGTGCTGTCAGAGCATCTATCAGGACTGCTCCTGGATCCCTGGATCTGGACCCGTAACGAGGAAGCTTGGCGTTCTGTCGAGACGCCATGAGATCTATCTCTGGTTTGCCCCAACGTCGAAGTATTTGGGCAAAGACCTCCGGATGAAGTTCCCACTCCCCCGGATGAAAAGTCTGACGACTTAAGAAATCCGCCTCCCAGTTCTCCACTCCCGGGATGTGGATTGCTGACAGGTGGCAAGAGTGAGACTCTGCCCAGCAAATTATCTTTGATACTTCCATCATAGCTAGGGAGCTTCTTGTCCCTCCCTGATGGTTGATGTAAGCTACAGTCGTGATGTTGTCCGACTGAAACCTGATGAACCCCCGAGTTGTCAACTGGGGCCAAGCCAGGAGGGCATTGAGAACTGCTCTCAATTCCAGAATGTTTATTGGCAGGAGACTCTCCTCCTGACTCCATTGTCCCTGAGCCTTCAGAGAATTCCAGACGGCACCCCAACCTAGAAGGCTGGCGTCTGTTGTTACAATTGTCCAGTCTGGTCTGCTGAATGGCATCCCCCTGGACAGATGTGGCCGAGAAAGCCACCATAGAAGAGAATTTCTGGTCTCTTGATCCAGATTCAGAGAAGGGGATAAGTCTGAGTAATCCCCATTCCACTGACTTAGCATGCACAGTTGCAGTGGTCTGAGGTGTAAGCGTGCAAAGGGTACTATGTCCATTGCCGCTACCATTAAGCCGATTACCTCCATGCATTGAGCCACTGACGGGTGTTGAATGGAATGAAGGGTGCGGCAAGCACTTTGAAGTCTTGTTAGCCTGTCCTCTGTCAGGTAAATCTTCATTTCTACAGAATCTATAAGAGTCCCCAGGAAGGGAACTCTTGTGAGTGGAACGAGTGAACTTTTCTTTTCGTTCACCTTCCATCCATGTGACCTTAGAAATGCCAGCACTAACTCTGTATGAGACTTGGCAGTTTGAAAGCTTGAAGCTTGTATCAGAATGTCGTCTAGGTATGGAGCTACCGAGATTCCCCGCGGTCTTAGTACCGCCAGAAGAGCACCCAGAACCTTTGTGAAGATTCTTGGAGCTGTAGCCAATCCGAATGGAAGAGCCACAAACTGGTAATGCCTGTCTAGGAAGGCAAACCTTAGGTACCGATAATGATCTTTGTGAATCGGTATGTGAAGGTAAGCATCTTTTAAATCTACAGTGGTCATGTATTGACCCTCTTGGATCATAGGTAAAATTGTCCGAATAGTCTCCATCTTGAACGATGGAACTCTTAGGAATTTGTTTAGGATCTTTAAGTCCAGGATTGGTCTGAAAGTTCCCTCTTTTTTGGGAACCACAAACAGATTTGAGTAAAACCCCTGTCCCTGTTCCGATCGTGGAACTGGATGGATTACTCCCATTAACAAGAGCTCTTGTACGCAGCGTAGAAACGCCTCTTTCTTTGTCTGGATTGTTGACAATCTTGACAGATGAAATCTCTCTCTTGGAGGAGAGTATTTGAAGTCCAGAAGGTATCCCTGAGATATTATCTCTAGCGCCCAGGGATCCTGAACATCTCTTGCCCAAGCCTGGGCGAAGAGAGAAAGTCTGCCCCCCACTAGATCCGATCCCGGATCGGGGGCCCTCAATTCATGCTGTTTTAGGGGCAGCAGCAGGTTTCCTAGTCTGCTTGCCCTTGTTCCAGGACTGGTTAGGTTTCCAGCCTTGTCTGTAGCGAGCAACAGCTCCTTCCTGTTTTGGTGCAGAGGAAGTTGATGCTGCTCCTGCTTTGAAATTACGAAAGGAACGAAAATTAGACTGTCTAGTCTTGGCTTTGGCTTTGTCCTGAGGCAGGGCATGGCCTTTACCTCCTGTAATGTCAGCGATAATCTCTTTCAACCCGGGCCCGAATAAGGTCTGCCCTTTGAAAGGTATATTAAGCAATTTAGACTTAGAAGTAACATCAGCTGACCAGGATTTTAGCCACAGCGCCCTGCGTGCCTGAATGGCGAATCCTGAATTCTTCGCCGTAAGTTTAGTAAGATGTACTACGGCCTCCGAAATGAATGAATTAGCTAGTTTAAGGACTCTAAGCCTGTCCGTAATGTCGTCCAGAGTAGCTGAACCAATGTTCTCTTCCAGAGACTCAATCCAGAATGCCGCTGCAGCCGTGATCGGCGCAATGCATGCAAGGGGTTGCAATATAAAACCTTGTTGAACAAACATTTTCTTAAGGTAACCCTCTAACTTTTTATCCATTGGATCTGAAAAAGCACAGCTATCCTCCACCGGGATAGTGGTACGCTTAGCTAAGGTAGAAACTGCTCCCTCCACCTTAGGGACCGTTTGCCATAAGTCCCTTGTGGTGGCGTCTATTGGAAACATTTTTCTAAATATCGGAGGGGGTGAGAACGGCACACCAGGTCTATCCCACTCCTTAGTAACAATTTCAGTAAGTCTCTTAGGTATAGGAAAAACCTCAGTACTCGTCGGTACCGCAAAATATTTATCCAACCTACACATTTTCTCTGGTATTGCAACTGTGTTACAATCATTCAGAGCCGCTAACACCTCCCCTAGTAATACACGGAGGTTTTCCAGTTTAAATTTAAAATTTGAAATATCTGAATCCAGTCTGTTTGGATCAGAACCGTCACCCACAGAATGAAGTTCTCCGTCCTCATGTTCTGCCACCTGTGACGCAGTGTCTGACATGGCCCTAATATTATCAGCGCACTCTGTTCTCACCCCAGAGTGATCACGCTTACCTCTTAGTTCTGGTAATTTAGCCAAAACCTCAGTCATAACAGTAGCCATATCCTGTAATGTGATTTGTAATGGCCGCCCAGATGTACTCGGCGCTACAATATCACGCACCTCCCTCTGAGCGGGAGATGTAGGTACTGACACGTGAGGCGAGTTAGTCGGCATAACTCTCCCCTCGTTGTTTGGTGAAATTTGTTCAATTTGTACAGATTGACTTTTATTTAAAGTAGCATCAATACAGTTAGTACATAAATTTCTATTGGGCTCCACTTTGGCATTGCAACAAATGACACAGGTATCATCCTCTGAATCAGACATGTTTAACACACTAGCAAATAAACTTGCAACTTGGAAATACAATTCAATTAGAATAATATTAAAACGTACTGTGCCTTTAAGAAGCACAGAAGATATATGACAGTTGAAAATTAATAAATTGAAACAGTTATAGCCTCAATCCTTGTAAACAACACAACTTTAGCAAAGGTTTAATCCCATTAGCAAAGATAACAAATTCTGAAAGCAGGAAACAAATTACAGAATAAACGTTTTTTATCTCAGTCAAACTATAATTCTCACAGCTCTGCTGAGAGAAATTACCTCCCTCAAAATAAGTTTTGAAGACCCCTGAGCTCTGTAGAGATGAACCGGATCATGCAGGGAATACAATGAGTTGCTGACTGAAATATTTGATGCATAGAAAAAGCGCCAAAAAACGGCCCCTCCCCCTCACACACAGCAGTGAGGGAGAACAGAAACTGTCAGAAAAACAGATTAAGCAACTGCCAAGTGGAAAAATAGTGCCCAAACATTTATTCACACAGTACCTCAGCAAATGAAAACGATTTTACATTCCAGCAAAAACGTTAAACATAATCTCTAGTTATTAAACAGCTTTATGTATTTCATACAGTGTAATTCTAGTGAAGTACCATTCCCCAGAATACTGAAGTGTAAAGTATACATACATGACATTATATCGGTATGGCAGGATTTTCTCATCAATTCCATTGTCAGAAAATAAAAACTGCTACATACCTCTATGCAGATTCATCTGCCCGCTGTCCCCTGATCTGAAGTTTACCTCACTCCTCAGATGGCCGAGAACAGCAATATGATCTTAACTACTCCGGCTAAAATCATAGCAAAACTCTGGTAGATTCTTCTTCAAACTCTGCCAGAGAGGTAATAACACACTCCGGTGCTATTTTAAAATAACAAACTTTTGATTGAAGATATAAGACTAAGTATAATCACCATAGTCCTCTCACACATCCTATCTAGTCGTTGGGTGCAAGAGAATGACTGGGAGTGACGTAGAGGGGAGGAGCTATATGCAGCTCTGCTGGGTGAATCCTCTTGCACTTCCTGTTGGGGAGGAGTAATATCCCAGAAGTAATGATGACCCGTGGACTGATCACACTTAACAGAAGAAATATGACTGAAACATACCTCAAAGCAGTTAAGCCTGCAAACTGTTCCCCCCAACTGAAGTTTTCTGGTACTCCTCAGTCCTGTGTGGGAACAGCAGTGGATTTTAGTTACAACATGCTAAAATCATTTTCCTCTCAGCAGAATTCTTCATCATATTTCTGCCAGAGAGTAAATAGCACAAAACGGTACTATTTAAAAATAACAAACTTTTGATTGAAGATATAAAAACTACAAATCTAACACCACATTCACTTTACCCTCCCGTGGAGATGCTACTTGTTAGAGCGGCAAAGAGAATGACTGGGGGCCGGAGCCATAGGGGGAGCTATATGGACAGCTTTGCTGTGTGCTCTCTTTGCCACTTCCTGTAGGGAATGAGAATATCCCACAAGTAAGAAAAAGGTGCAAGAGAAAAAGGTGCAATTTTTAGAGGTAAGTTTGAGGAAAAGAAGTCAAAATATAATGCTCCTATAATTGTTTTTAACTCTCCAAAAGAGGCTGTAGTGCATACAGCATACTATGGCTGCAACAACTAATCGATATAAATCGATAATCGATTATGAAAATAGTTGTCAACGAATCTCATAATCGATTAGTTGGTTTGCAATTAGTTGGTTTGCAATTAGTTGGTCTGTGCATGGCACCAGCTGCTTCACTCCAATGAACTCCTGCACATGGTATCATGTGTTATGGTTATGCCTTTCGCATAAAGGACGTCTACAGATGTTTACTTTCACTTTTTCAGGACAGTGTAAGTTTACAACTACTCCTGCTTATGCGCAACCCAGAAATAAAATAGGAATAATTATTTGCATTGTTTATATTAAATCGGGTGATTTGGGACTATTCTTTGCATGATATAGTGCCGAGCTTGTTATTTACACCTAATCCTAGATTAATGGGAGTTGTTATTTGAATTGATGTGCACTTTTATCTGTTTGCACAATTATTAGCGGATCGCTTACTATTGCTGATTATATGTACTGTGTAGATAAAATGTGGAAGGCTTTGTCCTGTTATTGATATATAGTCCTTAGCGCTTTAATCTTTTTTTTATATTTTTAACTAAGTGTTAATATTTACAAAAATCAATCTCTATAAGTATATATCGGTTATTTTAAGAACGGACTAGATATTTTTCCCTAACCTTATAACTCGTTATTTACCATTGCATATAGATATTCAAGATGTTTTTATGTTAGAATGTAGTCCAGGCTTACTTGAAGAGGCTTCTTGCATTGGTAGAGAGTTAAAGATAAATATCCCACCTTGTGGATATTGGCAAAACCCTACTTATGCATCTCATGCACCTCAACACCATCTGAGCGCCTCTTCTCTGCTGCAGGTGACATAGCTTGCAAAAAGAGAGCTAGCCTCAGCCTGGAGCGTGTGGTTATGTTGACATTTTTGCATTTCAATACAAAGTTTCTGGAAGAGTGAATAACAGAATGTTATAAACAGTGATAGTCTACCTCTTTCTAGTTATACCTCTTTTCAAAACAGTTCATGGTTTTGTTTTGCTTAATTATGAAAATTTGTTCTGCTGCTTAAAAATTGTACAAACAGTTGTGTTAATGTAAAGTTTTAGTCTGAAGTTTATATTTGTGTAACACTCAGTATATGGATTTTATTTTAAATATAGGATTTTTTGTTTATCCAATTATTTGAAAAAATTAAAATCGGTCGATTAATCGATTATGAAAATAATAGTTAGTTGCAGCCCTACAGCATACGTAAGTATGTTGCAGTTTTCTCATCCAGTTACATGCTAAATGGTTATTGCCAAGATCTGTGAAGGAACTCATTTACATATGACTTCTTAATATCATAGCAAATGTGAACAGGAAAACATACTCAAGTGGTGTATCCCTGGACTGCTTTGGAACTGCAAAAAAGAAATTTATGCTTACCTGATAAATTGATTTCTTCTACGATATGATGAGTCCACGGATTTCATCCTTACTTTTGGGATATTAACCTCCTGCTAACAGGAAGTGGCAAAGAGCACCACAGCAGAGCTGTATATATAGCTCCTCCCTTCCCTCCACCCTCAGTCATTCGACCGAAGGTTTAGGAAGAGATAGCAAAAGCCAAGGTGCAGAGGTGACTGAAGTTTAACAAAAATAAAGACCTGTCTCAGAAACTGACAGGGTGGGCCGTGGACTTGTCATATCGTAAAAAAAAATAATTTATCAGGTAAGCATAAATTTCCTTTTCTTTTACAAGATATGACGAGTCCACGGATTTCATCCTTACTTATGGGATACAATACCAAAGCTAAAGGACACGGATGACAGGGAGGGTCAAGACAGGAACCTAAACGGAAGGCACCACTGCTTGAAGAACCTTTCTCCCAAAAAGCAGCCTCAGCCGAGGCAAAAGTATTAAATTTGTAAAATTTGGAAAAAGTATGAAGAGACGACCAAGTCGCAGCTTTGCAATTCTGTTCCACAGAAGCATCATGTATAAATGCCCATGAGGAAGCCACAGCCCTAGTGGAATGAGCCGTAATTCGTTCAGGAGGCTGCTGTCCAGCAGTCTCATATGCAAAATAAATTATGCTCTTCAGCCAAAAAGAAAGAGGTAGCCATAGCTTTCTGACCCCTGCGCTTCCCAGAAAAAACAACAAACAGGGAAGAAGATTGACGAAAATCCTTCGTTGCCTGCAAGTAAAACTTCAAGGCACGGACCACGTCCAAATTATGTAATAGTCGCTCCTTCTTAGAAGAAGGGTTAGGACACAAGGAAGGAACAACAATTTCCTGATTAATATTTTTATTTGAAACCACCTTAGGAAGAAACCCAGGTTTGGTATGCAGCATTACCTTATCTGTATGGAAAATAAGATAAGGAGAATCACATTGTAATGCAGAAAGTTCAGAACTCTGGGAACAGAAGAGATAGCAACCAAAACTAAAACTTTCCAAGATAATAACTGCCTCAATGGAAACTTCCACGGTGACAGAGATGACATGTCTACCAGATCGGCATACCAAATCCTGCGAGGCCACGCAGGAACAATGAGAATTACCGAAGCCCTCTCCTGTTTGACTCGAGCAACACCCGTGGAAGGAGAGCAAATGGAGGGAACACATAAGCTAGGTTGAACGACCAAGGCACTGCCAAGGTATCTATCAGTTCAGCCTGGGGATCCCTGGACCTGGACCCGTATCTCAGAAGCTTGGCATTCTGACGAGATGCCATAAGATCCAACTCCGGCCTGCCCCATCTGAGAATCAGATAGGCAAATACCTCCGGATGGAGTTCCCATTCCCCCGGATGAAAAGTCTGTCTGCACAGAAAACCGCTTTGCAGTTTTCCACTCCTGGAATGTGGATTGCCGACAGATAACAAGCGTGAACCTCCGCCCACTGAATTATCTTGGATACTTCTGTCATCGCCAAGGAACTCCTTGTTCCTCCCTGATGATGGATGTAAGCCACAGTCGTAATGTTGTCCAACTGGAATCTGATGAACTTGGCCGAAGCCAACTGAGGCCAAGCCTGAAGTGCAGTGAATATTGCTCTCAACTCTAGGATGTTGATGGGAAGTAGAGACTCCGATTGAGACCATACACCCTGCGCCCTCAGGGAGTTCCAGACTGCTCCCCAACCTATCAGGCTGGCGTCCGTTGTCACTATCGCCCACGAGGGTCTGCGGAAAACATGCCCCCTGGAATAGATGATCCAGCAACAACCACCATAGAAAAGAGTCCCTTGTCTCCTAGTCCAAATGTATTGGAGGAGACAATATTGTGTAATTTCCATTCCACTGTCTGAGCATGCTCAGTTGCAGCAGTCTGAGATGAAAACGAGCAAATGGAACTATGTCCATTGCCGCTACCATCAATCCAATTGCCTCCATGCACTGAGCCACTGATGGCCGAAGATTGGACTGAAGGGATCTGCATGTATTCAGAATCCTTAACCTTCTGACCTCCGTCAGAAAAATCTTCATGGATAGAGAGTTGATTAGAGTTCCAAAGAAAGGAACCCTTGTCTGTGGAACTAGCAAACTCTTTTCCAGATTCACTTTCCACCCGTGAGTCCTCAGAAAGGATAGGACAATGTCGGTATGAGATCTTGCTAGCTGATAAGACGATGCCTGGATCAGAATATTGTCCAGATAAGGCCATTTGAAAGTAATAGTATAATTTAGACTTATCCATAGTTTATTATACAGATTACAGCACCAAGCTCTTATACCTACCCAGTCTCTGGAACACATTCTGGGCATATGGTTATTTTTACAACACAGCATTACAATTAGAAAGACAAATAATATGTGAACCCATTCAATAATAATAATATTCCATTAGGAATGAATTATATTTAAATAATACACCATATCTATTTATCATCTATCATGTACATGTACACGGGCCCCCATATTGAATTTATTTTACATCTGTTGGAGTTCTGTCTGGAGAAAAACTATTTTCTCTTTGAGGACAAATATTTCTTACAGACCATGGGCACAGCGATGGGGTCGAATATGGCCCCATCCTATGCCAACATTTACATGGCGATGTATGAGGAGGATAATGTGTTCTCCAGACAGAACCCCATCAGATTGTACAGACGGTACATAGATGATGTCTTTCTGGTGTGGAATGGCACATCAGAGAGTCTTGTTGAATGGGTTAGTGGTTTGAATTCCCTTGATTCAACCATCAGATTCAAAATGGAACACAGCCGGGATAAAATCCACTTTTTGGATTTGGAAATTTCTAAGGTCAGAACTGCGAGGGGATATAGATTAGAAACCACTTTGTTTAAGAAACCGACCGACAAAAATTCTATTCTCCACTACCATAGTTTTCACCCCAAATTCAAAAAAGAAGGTGTCAGTTCCTCTCAACTCCTGCGGGTGGTCCGCAACAACACGGATGACTCCCGTAAGCAAAAACAGCTGGTTGAAATGTCTGAAAAATTCCTGGAGAGGGGCTATCCCCCAACGCTGATAGAACAACAATGTTGTAAGGCACTGGATTTAACTCAGGACTTGGCCACCACCAAAAGAATTAGGAGTGAACAACCTAAACGACTGAATTTTATAACTACCTACACCCCAGGATCGAGGCTCACGCAGGAGGTGATTAACAAGAATTGGCTTATGTTGTCCAAGGACACAAGCCTTCCCTTCAAGGATATGCCAGAACCAAGGGTGGTGTATAAACGGGCAAGTAATCTGAGGGACCTGCTGGTGTTAAGCGACCCTATACACTGCTATGAAAAACAGATGTGGCTAAAAAGAGGAAAACCGGGCTGCTACAAATGTGGCAGTTGTGTCACATGCAACAATCTCCTAGCAGGGACCACTTTCCAACATCCTCACAATAATAAGATGTACAAAATTAAACACAGACTTACCTGTTCAACGGACTTTGTGATTTACGCTATTATTTGTCCATGTTCCAAATACTACATTGGAAAAACTGTGACACCGTTCAAGGAAAGTCTGGCCAATCACAAGACGGCGATCCGTCAGGCCATCGATAAGGGGCGGTCAGAACAGCCGGTGGCACGCCACTTTGCGGAAGCGGGCCACAGTGTTGCTTCACTGCGAGTAATTCTTATTGATCATGTCCCTCGCCATAGGCGAAGTGGGGACAGAGGACGAGCATTGCTGAAACTGGAGGCCCGGTGTATTTTCACCTTGGACACAGTAACACCCCGAGGATTGAATGCCAATATAGACTTTGGCTGCTGTTACAAATAATCATGGACACTATGGGAGTCATCCTGTTGTAATATGTTTCTACCTACTCCTCTTGAGTATGATGCCAATACTATGTTAATTTTTTGAGCCTTTTTGGCTTCTAGTTGTTAGCTATACCCCACATGCCCTGATACCATAGTGGGTATAGAGGGCTGTGATATATGTTGAATCATTGGTTCTTGTAGCTTTACTAGCCATCTTCTATTAATTGTGGTTGATTACCCTATTACTAGTATTATAGATACCTGGTTTTATGCTATAAGTAGGGCTTTTGTCTAAGGCCCTTGTTGTGTTCATCACTATGTCACTGTACATTTGTGCCCATCAGGTGTTTGGCTGCTGTTGCGACGTCCCGCACGCATCACCATGGCAACCGGAGGTATGTGTTTACCCGGCGTTTGCCATGGATACCTGTGACACAGACATTCCCACACAGCGCGCTATGCCGTGATGACGTCGTGACACGCGTGCTGGGAATCAGCTGTTTTCGGATCTCCAGGTGTGTTTGATGTGCGCGGGAGGGAGCGGCACCACTTTGCAAGCTGATTGGCTATCACTTAGTGTTGGGTGGGTATTTAGGGGTGGTGTTTGTAGGTTCACATTATCCGGTCTGTATACCATTGAGAAAGGCTCACGATAGAGCCGAAACGTCTGGTTTCTCTTTTGTTGAATAAATCGGAGTTTGAAAAATTTCCTGTGTGCCGGCTGTTCTTGGATCACTTTCAACAACGGAGGCCGTCCGTTGGATTCAGTAATACTTTACTGTATATATATATATATATATATATATATATATATATATATATATATATATATATATATATATATATATATATATATATATATATATATATATATATATATATATATATATATATATATATATATATATATATATATATACATACATATATATATATATACAACAAATGTTGTGCAAAAGAGATTTTTAGGGACATTTCCAGGGACAAAAAAATCCAGGGACATGCAACAAAATCCAGGGACTGTCCCTGGAAATCACTGGAGACTGTTGGCAACTATGGGCTCGTCATATCTTGTAAAAGAAAATATTGCATGTTTTTCTCAAAACATCAGCATTTAGAATGCTTTAAATATGTATTTATGCATAAATACTTTAGAGATGTTTGTGGCTTATCTATCATGGTGTAAAACTGGTGAAATATATTTTGCATTAATTGGGGGTTGCTGTTTACCCATACACCTGTTGGGTTGATGTTTGCAGATTGTTTTCACTTGTGGTTTTGGTGTTTGCCTTGAACTTCCTGCCTGGGTTACTTACACTTAATGTTGTTTTCTGGTATTGCCATGTGATTTATCAGGATGTTCTTAAAAACAAGATCTCTATCACATTTGAAAGCAGAACAAAAAATCAAGCCTCCACAAAGGGACATATCCAAACACTTTTTATCCCAACACTATTAGAACTAATACGCTCAACAAGGGTGTATAAAATAAGACTTGGTGTGGAGTGAAAAGATTTAAAGGGACCTTGTAGTTGAAATATATGCATTTAACCCCTCTGTAATGTAAACACATAGGTAAAAGAACCACTGTAGAACTGCAAGCACTGCAGTTCCTGAACTGAATACAGCCATCATGTGTCTGCCATTGCCATTTAGCTCATTGGCTGCTTGGGACAAGCAATTATCTATGTATTTATATAGAGTTCCACAGTGAAGAGTACAAAAAAAAAATATAAGCTGTAACAGATTAAAAATGGCTCATTGTATCCTCCTTTAATTAAAGGTATTTTAATTATAATTAAAACAAGCACCGCAGGAGCCCCAAAACAAAAAGGACGGAGACTGCTGAACATAATATAGTATAGAAACAGGTTTAAAGAAGCATTTGAATACGTATCCATTTATCTCTGTGATTTAAAATAGTCCATTGTCAACAACGGTTTATGGTACAGCTAACAGAGTCTATAAAATGTGTACTGCACGCTAGGAAAAGCCATTAACGATGACTAAAAGCAAATGTAGTTAATTTGTCTGTGTCCTGAATAAACCAATGTCTTCTTGTCATACTTGCAGAAGCATGTCCCCCCCACTACCAGTAAAGCAGTATTATTTGTCCTCATCAACCCCCAGAGGATAAGTAGGAAGCAGTAAAGTAATACTGCAGCATTACGTTTCAATTTAAATGTAAACTGCTTTGGCTTATTTTTCAAGTGAGTAGAATGTCCCTTTAGGTTTCTAATAAAAACAAAATGTATGCTTACCTGATAAATTTATTTATTTCCGGATATGGTGAGTCCACGACGTCATCATTTACTGTTGGAAATATCACTTCTGGCCAGCAGGAGGAGGCAAAGAGCACCAAAGCCAAACTGTTAAAGGGACATTAAACACCTAATGAAAATTGCTGAAACCTACTTTTTCTTATCAATAAAAAAAACAAACATAATTTATGCTTACCTGATAAATGTATTTCTCTTGTAGTGTATCCAGTCCACGGATCATCCATTACTTGTGGGATATATTCCCTTCCCAACAGGAAGTTGCAAGAGGATCACCCACAGCAGAGCTGCTATATAGCTCCTCCCCTCACATGTCATATCCAGTCATTCGACCGAAACAAGACAAGAAAGGAGAAACCATAGGGTGCAGTGGTGACTGTAGTTTAATTAAAAATTTAGATCTGCCTTAAAAAGACAGGGCGGGCCGTGGACTGGATACACTACAAGAGAAATAAATTTATCAGGTAAGCATAAATTATGTTTTCTCTTGTTAAGTGTATCCAGTCCACGGATCATCCATTACTTGTGGGATACCAATACCAAAGCTTAAGTACACGGATGATGGGAGGGACAAGGCAAGAACTTAAACAGAAGGAACCACTGCCTGTAGAACCTTTCTCCCAAAACAGCCTCCGAAGAAGCAAAAGTGTCAAATTTGTAAAATTTTGAAAAAAACAGAATTTATGTTTACCTGATAAATTTCTTTCTCCAACGGTGTGTCCGGTCCACGGCGTCATCCTTACTTGTGGGATATTCTCTTCCCCAACAGGAAATGGCAAAGAGCCCAGCAAAGCTGGTCACATGATCCCTCCTAGGCTCCGCCTACCCCAGTCATTCGACCGACGTTAAGGAGGAATAATAGCATAGGAGAAACCATATGGTACCGTGGTGACTGTAGTTAAAGAAAATAAATTATCAGACCTGATTAAAAAACCAGGGCGGGCCGTGGACCGGACACACCGTTGGAGAAAGAAATTTATCAGGTAAACATAAATTCTGTTTTCTCCAACATAGGTGTGTCCGGTCCACGGCGTCATCCTTACTTGTGGGAACCAATACCAAAGCTTTAGGACACGGATGAAGGGAGGGAGCAAATCAGGTCACCTAAATGGAAGGCACCACGGCTTGCAAAACCTTTCTCCCAAAAATAGCCTCAGAAGAAGCAAAAGTATCAAACTTGTAAAATTTGGTAAAAGTGTGCAGTGAAGACCAAGTCGCTGCCCTACATATCTGATCAACAGAAGCCTCGTTCTTGAAGGCCCATGTGGAAGCCACAGCCCTAGTGGAATGAGCCGTGATTCTTTCGGGAGGCTGCCGTCCGGCAGTCTCGTAAGCCAATCTGATGATGCTTTTAATCCAAAAAGATAGAGAGGTAGAAGTTGCTTTTTGACCTCTCCTTTTACCTGAATAAACAACAAACAGGGAAGATGTTTGTCTAAAATCCTTTGTAGCATCTAAATAGAATTTTAGAGCGCGAACAACATCCAAATTGTGCAACAAGCGTTCCTTCTTTGAAACTGGTTTCGGACACAGAGAAGGTACGATAATCTCCTGGTTAATGTTTTTGTTAGAAACAACTTTTGGAAGAAAACCAGGTTTAGTACGTAAAACCACCTTATCTGCATGGAACACCAGATAAGGAGGAGAACACTGCAGAGCAGATAATTCTGAAACTCTTCTAGCAGAAGAAATAGCAACTAAAAACAAAACTTTCCAAGATAATAACTTAATATCAACGGAATGTAAGGGTTCAAACGGAACCCCCTGAAGAACTGAAAGAACTAAATTGAGACTCCAAGGAGGAGTCAAAGGTTTGTAAACAGGCTTGATTCTAACCAGAGCCTGAACAAAGGCTTGAACATCTGGCACAGCTGCCAGTTTTTTGTGAAGTAACACCGACAAGGCAGAAATCTGTCCCTTCAGGGAACTTGCCGATAATCCTTTTTCCAATCCTTCTTGAAGGAAGGATAGAATCCTAGGAATCTTAACCTTGTCCCAAGGGAATCCTTTAGATTCACACCAACAGATATATTTTTTCCAAATTTTGTGGTAAATCTTTCTAGTTACAGGCTTTCTGGCCTGAACAAGAGTATCGATAACAGAATCTGAGAAACCTCGCTTCGATAAAATCAAGCGTTCAATCTCCAAGCAGTCAGCTGGAGTGAAACCAGATTCGGATGTTCGAACGGACCCTGAACAAGAAGGTCTCGTCTCAAAGGTAGCTTCCAAGGTGGAGCCGATGACATATTCACCAGATCTGCATACCAAGTCCTGCGTGGCCACGCAGGAGCTATCAAGATCACCGACGCCCTCTCCTGATTGATCCTGGCTACCAGCCTGGGGATGAGAGGAAACGGCGGGAACACATAAGCTAGTTTGAAGGTCCAAGGTGCTACTAGTGCATCCACTAGAGCCGCCTTGGGATCCCTGGATCTGGACCCGTAGCAAGGAACTTTGAAGTTCTGACGAGAGGCCATCAGATCCATGTCTGGAATGCCCCAAAGTTGCGTGACTTGGGCAAAGATTTCCGGATGGAGTTCCCACTCCCCCGGATGCAATGTCTGACGACTCAGAAAATCCGCTTCCCAATTTTCCACTCCCGGGATGTGGATAGCAGACAGGTGGCAGGAGTGAGACTCCGCCCATAGAATAATCTTGGTCACTTCTTCCATCGCTAGGGAACTCCTTGTTCCCCCCTGATGGTTGATGTACGCAACAGTCGTCATGTTGTCTGATTGAAACCGTATGAACTTGGTCCTCGCTAGCTGAGGCCAAGCCTTGAGAGCATTGAATATCGCTCTCAGTTCCAGAATATTTATCGGTAGAAGAGATTCTTCCCGAGACCAAAGACCCTGAGCTTTCAGGGATCCCCAGACCGCGCCCCAGCCCATCAGACTGGCGTCGGTCGTGACAATGACCCACTCTGGTCTGTGGAATGTCATCCCTCGTGACAGGTTGTCCAGGGACAGCCACCAACGGAGTGAGTCTCTGGTCCTCTGATTTACTTGTATCTTTGGAGACAAGTCTGTATAGTCCCCATTCCACTGACTGAGCATGCACAGTTGTAATGGTCTTAGATGAATGCGCGCAAAAGGAACTATGTCCATTGCCGCTACCATCAACCCGATCACTTCCATGCACTGAGCTACGGAAGGAAGAGGAACGGAATGAAGTATTCGACAAGAGTCCAGAAGCTTTGTCTTTCTGGCCTCTGTTAGAAAAATCCTCATTTCTGAGGAGTCTATAATTGTTCCCAAGAAGGGAACCCTTGTTGACGGGGATAGAGAACTCTTTTCCACGTTCACTTTCCAGCCGTGCGATCTGAGAAAGGCCAGGACGATGTCCGTGTGAGCCTTTGCTCGAGGGAGGGACGACGCTTGAATCAGAATGTCGTCCAGGTAAGGTACTACTGCAATGCCCCTTGGTCTTAGCACAGCTAGAAGGGACCCTAGTACCTTTGTGAAAATCCTTGGAGCAGTGGCTAATCCGAAAGGAAGCGCCACGAACTGGTAATGTTTGTCCAGGAATGTAAACCTTAGGAACCGATGATGTTCCTCGTGGATAGGAATATGTAGATACGCATCCTTTAAATCCACCGTGGTCATGAATTGACCTTCCTGGATGGAAGGAAGGATAGTTCGAATGGTTTCCATCTTGAAAGATGGGACCTTGAGAAATTTGTTTAAGATCTTGAGATCTAGGATTGGTCTGAATGTTCCCTCTTTTTTGGGAACTATGAACAGATTGGAGTAGAACCCCATCCCTTGTTCTCTCAATGGAACAGGATGAATCACTCCCATTTTTAACAGGTCTTCTACACAATGTAAGAACGCCTGTCTTTTTATGTGGTCTGAAGACAACTGAGACCTGTGGAACCTTCCCCTTGGGGGAAGTCCCTTGAATTCCAGAAGATAACCCTGGGAGACTATTTCTAGCGCCCAAGGATCCAGAACATCTCTTGCCCAAGCCTGAGCGAAGAGAGAGAGTCTGCCCCCCACCAGATCCGGTCCCGGATCGGGGGCCGATATTTCATGCTGTCTTGGTAGCAGTGGCAGGTTTCTTTGCCTGCTTTCCCTTGTTCCAGCCTTGCATTGGTCTCCAAGCTGGCTTGGCCTGAGAAGTATTACCCTCTTGCTTAGAGGACGTAGCACCTTGGGCTGGTCCGTTTTTACGAAAGGGACGAAAATTAGGTCTATTTTTTGCCTTGAAAGGCCGATCCTGAGGAAGGGCATGACCCTTACCCCCAGTGATATCAGAGATAATCTCTTTCAAGTCAGGACCAAACAGCGTTTTCCCCTTGAAAGGAATGTTTAGTAGCTTGTTCTTGGAAGACGCATCAGCCGACCAAGATTTCAACCAAAGCGCTCTGCGCGCCACAATAGCAAACCCAGAATTCTTAGCCGCTAACTTAGCCAATTGCAAAGAGGCGTCTAGAGTGAAAGAATTAGCCAATTTGAGAGCATTGACTCTGTCCATAATCTCCTCATAAGGAGGAGAGTCACTATCGAGCACCTTAATCAGTTCATCAAACCAGAAATATGCGGCTGTAGTGACAGGGACAATGCATGAAATGGGTTGTAGAAGGTAACCCTGCTGAACAAACATCTTTTTAAGCAAACCTTCTAATTTTTTATCCATAGGATCTTTGAAAGCACAACTATCCTCTATGGGAATAGTGGTGCGTTTGTTTAAAGTAGAAACCGCTCCCTCGACCTTGGGGACTGACTGCCATAAGTCCTTTCTGGGGTCGACCATAGGAAACAATTTTTTAAATATGGGGGGAGGGACGAAAGGAATACCGGGCCTTTCCCATTCTTTATTAACAATGTCCGCCACCCGCTTGGGTATAGGAAAAGCTTCTGGGAGCCCCGGCACCTCTAGGAACTTGTCCATTTTACATAGTTTCTCTGGGATGACCAAATTTTCACAATCATCCAGAGTGGATAATACCTCCTTAAGCAAAATGCGGAGATGTTCCAATTTAAATTTAAAAGTAATCACATCAGATTCAGCCTGCTGAGAAATGTTCCCTAAATCAGTAATTTCTCCCTCAGACAAAACCTCCCTGGCTCCCTCAGATTGGGTTAGGGGCCCTTCAGAGATATTAATATCAGCGTCGTCATGCTCTTCAGTAACTAAAACAGAGCATCCACGCTTACGCTGACAAGGGTTCATTTTGGCTAAAATGTTTTTGACAGAATTATCCATTACAGCCGTTAATTGTTGCATAGTAAGGAGTATTGGCGCGCTAGATGTACTAGGGGCCTCCTGAGTGGGCAAGACTCGTGTAGACGAAGGAGGGAATGATGCAGTACCATGCTTACTCCCCTCACTTGAGGAATCATCTTGGGCATCATTGTCATTATCACATAAATCACATTTATTTAAATGAATAGGAATTCTGGCTTCCCCACATTCAGAACACAGTCTATCTGGTAGTTCAGACATGTTAAACAGGCATAAACTTGATAAGAAAGTACAAAAAACGTTTTGAAATAAAACCGTTACTGTCACTTTAAATTTTAAACTGAACACACTTTATTACTGCAATTGCGAAAAAACATGAAGGAATTGTTCAAAATTCACCAAACTTTCACCACAGTGTCTCAAAGCCTTGAAAATATTGCACACCAATTTTGGAAGCTTTAACCCTTAAAATAACGGAACCGGAGCCGTTTTAAGCTTTAACCCCTTTACAGTCCCTGGTATCTGCTTTGCTGAGACCCAACCAAACCCAAGGGGAATACGATACCAAATGATGCCTTCAGAAGTCTTTTATAAGTATCAGAGCTCCTCTCACATGCGACTGCATGCCATGCCTCTCAAAAACAAGTGCGCAACACCGGCGCGAAAATGAGACTCTGCCTATGCTTTGGGAAAGCCCCTAAAGAATAAGGTGTCTAAACCAGTGCCTGCCGATATTTATATCAAAATACCCAGAATAAATGATTCCTCAAGGCTAAATAAGTGTTAATATCAATCGATTTAGCCCAAAAAATGTCTACAGTCTAAATAAGCCCTTGTGAAGCCCTTATTTACAATCGTAATAAACATGGCTTACCGGATCCCATAGGGAAAATGACAGCTTCCAGCATTACATCGTCTTGTTAGAATGTGTCATACCTCAAGCAGCAAAGGACTGCAAACTGTTCCCCCAACTGAAGTTAATGCTCTCAACAGTCCTGTGTGGAACAGCCATGGATTTTAGTTACGGTTGCTAAAATCATTTTCCTCATACAAACAGAATTCTTCATCTCTTTTCTGTTTCTGAGTAAATAGTACGTACCAGCACTATTTGAAAATAACAAACTCTTGATTGAATAATGAAAAACTACAGTTAAACACTAAAAAAACTCTAAGCCATCTCCGTGGAGATGTTGCCTGTACAACGGCAAAGAGAATGACTGGGGTAGGCGGAGCCTAGGAGGGATCATGTGACCAGCTTTGCTGGGCTCTTTGCCATTTCCTGTTGGGGAAGAGAATATCCCACAAGTAAGGATGACGCCGTGGACCGGACACACCTATGTTGGAGAAATGTGAAGCGAAGACCAAGTCGCAGCCTTGCAAATCTGTTCAACAGAGGCCTCATTTTTAAAGGCCCAGGTGGAAGCCACAGCTCTAGTAGAATGAGCTGTAATCCTTTCAGGGGGCTGCTGTCCAGCAGTCTCATAGGCTAAGCGTATTATGCTTCAAAGCCAAAAGGAGAGAGAGGTTGCCGAAGCTTTTTGACCTCTCCTCTGTCCAGAATAAACGACAAACAGGGCAGATGTTTGACGAAAATCTTTAGTTGCCTGTAAGTAGAACTTCAAGGCACGGACTACGTCCAGATTATGCAAAAGACGTTCCTTCTTTGAAGAAGGATTAGGGCACAATGATGGGACAACAATCTCTTGATTGATATTCCTGTTAGAAACCACCTTAGGTAAAAACCCAGGTTTAGTACGCAGAACTACCTTGTCTGAATGGAACATCAGATAAGGAGAATCACAATGTAAGGCAGATAACTCAGAGACTCTTCGAGCCAAGGAAATAGCCATCAAAAACAGAACTTTCCAAGATAAAAGTTTAATATCAATGGAATGAAGGGGTTCAAACGGAACTCCTTGAAGAACTTTAAGAACCAAGTTTAAGCTCCACGGAGGAGCAACAGTTTTAAACACAGGCTTAATCCTAGCCAAAGCTTTACAAAAAGCCTGGACGTCTGGAACTTCTGCCAGACGCTTGTGCAAAAGAATAGACAGAGCAGAAATCTGTCCCTTTAACGAACTAGCCGATAAGCCTTTTTCCAAACCCTTTTGGAGAAAAGACAATATCCTAGGAATCCTAACCTTACTCCATGAGTAACTCTTGGATTAGCACCAATACAAGTATTTACGCCATATCTTATGGTAGATTTTCCTGGTAACAGGCTTTCGTGCCTGTATTAAGGTGTCAATAACTGACTCGGAGAAGCCAAGCTTTGATAGGATCAAGCGTTCAATCTCCATGCAGTCAGTCTCAGAGAAATTAGATTTGGATGATTGAAAGGACCTTGTATTAGAAGGTCTTGCCTTAGAGGCAGAGTCCATGGTGGACAGGACGACATGTCCAATAGGTCTGAATACCAGATCCTGCGTGGCCACGCAGGCGCTATCAGAATCACTGATGCACTCTCCTGTTTGATCTTGGCAATCAGTCGAGGCAGCAGAGGAAACGGTGGAAACACATAAACCATGTTGAAGAACCAAGGAGCTGCTAGAGCATCTATCAGCGTCGCTCCCGGGTCCCTGGACCTGGATCCGTAACAAGGAAGTTTGGCGTTCTGGCAAGACGCCATGAGATCCAGTTCTGGTTTACCCCAACGATAGACCAGTTGAGCAAACACCTCCGGATGGAGTTCCCACTCCCCCGGATGAAAAGTCTGACGACTTAGAAAGTCCGCCTCCCAGTTCTCCACGCCTGGGATGTGGATCGCTGACAAGTGGCAAGAGTGAGACTCTGCCCAGCGAATTATCTTTGAGACTTCTAACATCGCTAGGGAGCTCCTGGTTCCCCCTTGATGGTTGATGTAAGCCACAGTCGTGATGTTGTCCGACTGAAATCTGATGAACCTCAGTGTTGCTAACTGAGGCCAAGCTAGAAGAGCATTGAATATTGCTCTTAACTCCAGAATATTTATTGGGAGGAGTTTCTCCTCCTGAGCCCACGATCCCTGAGCCTTCAGGGAATTCCAGACTGCGCCCCAGCCTAGAAGGCTGGCATCTGTTGTTACAATCGTCCAATCTGGCCTGCGAAAGGTCATACCCTTGGACAGATGGACCCGAGATAGCCACCAGAGAAGGGAATCTCTGGTCTCTTGATCCAGATTTAGTAGAGGGGACAAATCTGAGTAATCCACATTCCACTGACCTAGCATGCACAATTGCAGCGGTCTGAGATGCAGGCGCGCAAATGGCACTATGTCCATTGCCGCTACCATTAAGCCGATTACTTCCATGCACTGAGCCACTGACGGGCGTGGAATTGAATGAAGGACACGGCAAGTATTTAAAAGTTTTGATAACCTGGCCTCCGTCAGGTAAATTTTCATTTCTACAGAATCTATCAGAGTCCCTAGGAAGGAGACTCTTGTGAGAGGTGATAGAGAACTCTTTTCCACGTTCACCTTCCACCCATGCGACCTCAGAAATGCCAGAACTATCTCTGTATGAGACTTGGCAATTTGAAAGCTTGACGCCTGTATCAGGATGTCGTCTAGATACGGAGCCACCGCTATGCCTCGCGGTGTTAGAACCGCCAGAAGTGAGCCCAGAACCTTTATAAAGATTCTCGGGGCCGTAGCCAACCCGAAGGGGAGAGCTACAAATTGGTAATGCCTGTCTAGAAAGGCAAATCTTAGGAACCGATAATGATCTTTGTGAATCGGTATGTGAAGGTAGGCATCCTTTAAGTCCACTGTGGTCATGTACTGACCCTCTTGGATCATGGGAAGGATGGTCCGAATAGTTTCCATTTTGAATGATGGAACTCTTAGGAATTTGTTTAAGATCTTTAGATCCAAGATTGGTCTGAAGGTTCCCTCTTTCTTGGGAACCACGAACAGATTTGAATAAAATCCCTGCCCTTCTTCCGTCCGCGGAACTGGGTGGATCACCCCCATTACTAGGAGGTCTTGTACACAGCGTAGGAATGCATCTTTCTTTATCTGGTTTTCTGATAACCTTGAAAGATGAAATCTCCCTTGAGGAGGAGAAGCCTTGAAGTCCAGAAGATATCCCTGAGATATGATCTCCAACGCCCAGGGATCCTGGACATCTCTTGCCCACGCCTGGGCGAAGAGAGAAAGTCTGCCCCCCACTAGATCCGTTTCCGGATTAGGGGCCGTTCCTTCATGCTGTCTTGGGGGCAGTAGCAGGTTTTCTGGCCTGCTTGCCCTTGTTCCAGGACTGGTTAGGTTTCCAGGCCTGTCTGGAATGAGCAACAGTTCCTTCCTGTTTTGGAGCGGAGGAAGTTGATGCTGCTCCTGCCTTGAAATTTCGAAAGGCACGAAAATTAGACTGTTTGGCCTTTGATTTGGCCCTGTCCTGAGGAAGGGTATGACCCTTACCTCCAGTAATGTCAGCAATAATTTCTTTCAAGCCGGGCCCGAATAAGGTCTGCCCCTTGAAAGGAATATTAAGTAATTTAGTTTTAGAAGTCACGTCAGCTGACCAGGATTTAAGCCATAGCGCTCTCCGCGCCTGGATGGCGAATCCAGAATTCTTAGCCGTTAGTTTAGTCAAATGTACCACGGCATCAGAAACAAATGAGTTAGCTAGCTTAAGTGATTTAAGCTTGTCCATAATTTCATCCAATGGAGCTGTGTGAATGGCCTCTTCCAGAGACTCAAACCAGAATGCCGCAGCAGCAGTGACAGGTGCAATGCATGCAAGGGGCTGCAGGATAAAACCTTGTTGAACAAACATTTTCTTAAGGTAACCTTCTAATTTTTTATCCATTGGATCCGAAAAAGCACAACTATCCTCAACCGGGATAGTGGTACGCTTTGCTAAAGTAGAAACTGCTCCCTCCACCTTAGGGACCGTCTGCCATAAGTCCCGTGTAGTGGCGTCTATTGGAAACATTTTTCTAAACATAGGAGGTGGGGAAAAGGGCACACCGGGTCTATCCCACTCCTTGCTAATAATTTCTGTAAGCCTTTTAGGTATAGGGAAAACATCAGTACACACCGGTACCGCATAGTATCTATCCAGCCTACACAATTTCTCTGGAATTGCAACTGTGTTACAGTCGTTCAGAGCAGCTAAAACCTCCCCAAGCAATACACGGAGGTTCTCAAGCTTAAATTTAAAATTAGAGATCTCTGAATCAGGTTTCCCCGGATCAGATCCGTCACCCACAGAATGAAGCTCTCCGTCCTCATGTTCTGCAAACTGTGACGCAGTATCAGACATGGCTCTTAGAGCACCAGCGCGCTCTGCATCTCTCCTAATCCCAGAGCTATCGCGCTTGCCTCTCAATTCTGGCAATCTAGATAATACTTCTGACAGGGTATTATTCATGATTGTAGCCATGTCCTGTAAAGTAATTGCTATGGGCGTCTCTGATGTACTTGGCGCCATAATAGCATGCGCCCCCTGAGCGGGAGGCGAAGGTACTGACACGTGAGGAGAGTTAGTCGGCATAACTTCCCCCTCGTCGTCTGGTGATAATATTTTTATAGATAAAGACTGACCTTTATTATTTAAAGTGAAATCAATACATTTAGTACACATATTCCTATGGGGCTCCACAGTGGCTTTCAAACATAATGAACAAGTAGATTCATCTATGTCAGACATGTTTAAACAGACTAGCAATAAGACTGGCAAGCTTGAAAAACACTTCACAATAAGTTTACAAGCAATATAAAAAACGCTACTGCGCCTTTAAGAAGCACAAAACCTGTCTCAAGTTGAAATAACAATGAACCAAAGCAGTTATACCAACTAAATTTTCACAGTAAATGTATTAAGTTAGCAGAGCATTTCACCCACTTGCAAATGGATGATTAACCCCTTAATACCCAAACCGGATAAACAATAGAGAAAAACGTTTTTTAAAACAGTCAAATACACTGTCACAGCTCTGCTGTGACTGATTACCTCCCTCAATATGACTTTTGAAGCCTTTTGAGCCCTCTAGAGAAGTCCTGGATCATGCAGGAAGAAGCAGGAAGTCTGAGTCTGAATTTTTTACTGCGCAAAAAAGCGCTAAAATAGGCCCCTCCCACTCATATTACAACAGTGGGAAGCCTCAGTTAACCGTTTCTATGCAGAAAGTAAGCCAGCCATGTGGAAAAATTATGCCCCAATAAGTTTTATCACCAAATGTACGTTAAAAAACGATTAAACATGCCAGCAAACGTTTTAAAACACATTTTTTAAAGAGTATATATCTCTATTAATAAGCCTGATACCAGTCGCTTTCACTGCATTTAAGGCTTTACTTACATTACTTCGGTATCAGCAGCATTTTCTTAGTCAATTCCATTCCTTAGAAAAATATTTTACTGCACATACCTTAGTTGCAGGAAAACCTGCACGCCATTCCCTGTCTGAAGTTACCTCACTCCTCAGAATGATCATAGAAAACGCAGGCAGATTCTTCTTCCAAATACTGCCTGAGAAAAAACAGCACACTCCGGTGCCATTTAAAAATAACAAACTTTTGATTGAAGAAATAAACTAAGTATAAAACACCACAGTCCTCTCACGACCTCCATCTATGTTGAGGGTTGCAAGAGAATGACTGGATATGACATGTGAGGGGAGGAGCTATAAAGCAGCTCTGCTGTGGGTGATCCTCTTGCAACTTCCTGTTGGGAAGGGAATATATCCCACAAGTAATGGATGATCCGTGGACTGGATACACTTAACAAGAGAAATAATCACTGCTGTTTATTTTATCTGTTCCTCTTACCCCATACTTTTCAAAGGGATTGTTTTGAAATACAGTGTTGAGCCAGTGCTTAATTTCCTATGTAAGCTGCCATATTGTAGCGTGCGTTACAGGGCTCAGTAGTCACATGACACAGAACATTGACTGTTACAGTACTTAGAGGAATATAACATTTGCCTGCAGTGTGTGAGCTGCAGTGAGACACATTTATTTCGTATGCATTATTTATCAGTGTGATCTACTCCTGTCACTGATAAATAATGCATATCAACGATCCTTGCTAAACGAACACTAAGCTGACTGTCAGCCCTTAGTGATTCACATTACCAGGATCAAAGGTCATGAAAAGCAGAAATCATCTGCACAAACTTCACTCTGTTCCGTTATAGCTTCCCCCTCCCTCTCCCCCTCCTGGAGCATGTCAGTAATTGACAATAACAGTGCCTGAACGTTCTGCTTAGAGCAGAAAACTTGTGCAGTTTGAAAAAATAAAACTGTGGGGGGAAGTTAAAAACATAAGTAATGCACTTAGCATTTGCTGCATAATGTGTATTATATACAATAGACTGGCAAATGAAATCTGTTTACACCCTGACTGAGAAATAAATGTGTCTCACTGCAGCTCACACGCTGCAGGCAAATGTTATTTTCCTCTAAGTACTGTATGCAACAGCCAATATGCTGTGTCATGTGACTACTGAGCCCTGTAACGCACGCTACAATATGGCAGCTTACATAGGAAATTAAGCACTAGCACAACACTGTATTTCAAAACAATCCCTTTGAAAAGTTTGGGGTAAGAGGAACAGATAAAATAAACAGCAGTGATTATTTTATTTTTATTTATAAGAAAAAGTAGGTTTTGGGGATTATTAGAAGACAAGTGTTAAGGGTCCCTTTAAGTATCACTTGCCTTCCCACAACCCCCAGTCATTCGACCGAAGGGAAATGGAGAAAAAGGAGTAAGGTGTAAAGGTGCCTGAGGTTTAGTAAAAAAAATAACTGTATTAAAATAAAGGACGGGGTCGTGGACGCACCATATCTGGAAATAAATACATTTATCAGGTAAGCATAAATTTTGCTTTCTTTCCTAAAATATGGTGAGTCCACGACATCATCATTTACTGTTGGGAACCAATACCCAAGCTAGAGGACACAGATGGGAGACGGGGGAGGGACAAGACAGACAGAACGAAAACAGAAGGCACCACCACTTGAGAACTTTCCTCGAAAAGAAACCTCGGCCAAGGCAAAATATCAGATTGATAACATTTTGGAAAAAATATGCAAAGATGACCAAGTTGCATGCAGCCTTGCAAAACTGATCCACAGAAGCTTCATCTTGAAAGCCCAAGAAAAAGAGAGACAGCCCTCGTGGGATGAGCCATAACTCTCTCAAGAGATTGCAGTCCAGCAGTCTGAAAAGAAAACAAATTAAACTTCTCAACCAGAGAAAAAGAGAAGTGGCAGAAACTTCCTGGTCTATACGTTTTACAGCGAAACCCCTAGTCGCCAGTAGAAAAAATATTAAAGTATGCACAACATTCAAGTTGTGCACACACATTCCTTATGAGAATAAGGAGGAGGACACGGAGAAGGAACAACAAAGTCCCAAACAATATTTCAGTTTGAAACCGCTTAGGATGAAGAACCGCCTTATTCAAAACAATATAAGCAAATCACACTGCAAAGCCAAGAGAACCTAAACTCTCTGAGCAGAAGAAAAAAAAATAAAGGATTCCAAGATAAAACATTTAAATCTATGGAATGCAATAGCTCAAACTGAGCCTGCTGCAAAACCTTAAAAACAAGGTTAAAGCTCCATGAGGAGCAACAGACTTAAACACATGCCTGATACCAACCAGGGCCTGACAAAGATTACACATCTGGCACATCCCCCAGACACTTGTGTAAAAAACAAGATAACGCAGAAATATGACCCTTCAGAAAACTGACTGACAAAACGTCCTCCAGACCTACCCGAAGAAAGGACAAAAACCCTAGGAATCCTGACCCTACTTCCAAGAGTAGTCCTAGGATTCACACCAATAAGGGAATTTACGCCATACCTTATGGAAAAATTTAACAGGCTTGCGAGCCTGAATCATGGTCTCAATGACCGATTCAGAAAAACCACGCTTAGACAGAACTAAGCATTCAATCTCCAAGCAGAAGCTTCAGAGAAACGAAGTTGGATGAAAGAATGGACTCTGAATTAGAAAGTCCTTCCTCAGGAACAACCACCAAGGTGGAAGAGATACATCCCCACTAGGTCTGTATACCAGATCCTGCAAGACTAAGCAGGAACTACAAAAAATACCGATGCTCACTTCTATTTGATACAAGCAATGACTCGTGGAAGGAGAGCAAACTGAGGAACAGGGATATCAGACTCAAATCCCAAGGAACCGCCAGGGAATTTAACAGAGCAGTCTGCTGATCTCTTGACCTTTAAACGTAACTTGGAAGCTTGGCGTACTGCCATCTCCAACTCCAGCACCCCCTCATTTGAGGGTGACCTGGATAACACCTCCGGGAGAAGCGCCCACTCCCCGGGAAGAAAAATCTGACTGCTCAAGAAGACTGCTCCCAGTATCCACTCCTGAAATGTGAATAGTGGATAGAAAACAAATGTGAGCGTCCACCCACCGAACAATCCACGACAATCATGGCTAAAGAACTTCAGGTTCCTCCCAGGTGGTTGATGTAAACCACCAAGATGAAATTATCCAACTAGAACCTGAAAAACCAGATAAGACAACCAAGGCCAAACCATCAGAGCATTGTAGATCACTCTCAACTCCAAGATGGTTATGGGGAGAGCAGACTCCTCCCAAGTCCATAGTCACAAACCCAACAGGCTGACGTGCGTAGTCACTATTCCTCAGGAAGGTCTCCGGAAGCATGTGTCCCGAGACAAATGCTCCTGAGAAAACCACCAGAGGAAAGAATCTCATGTTGACAGATCTAGATCTATCCTCCAAGACAGAACCACATGATTCCCGTTCCACTATCTGAGTATGCTTAACAGCAGACTCTCAGATGGAACCGAGCAATTGATGATGTCCAATGAACCATTAGACCAAATACCTCCATACATTTAGCCACTGAAGAGCCAAACAGTAGTGCAGAGAGAGGCAAGAGGAAACAATCCTTGATTTTCTGACCTCTGTCAAAAATATTTTCAGAGATAGGGAAAATAATATGGTCCCTAAGAAAACTACCCCTGTAGCTGGAACAAGGGAACTCATTTTCAGATTCACTTCCCATCTGTGGGAATGAAGGAAAGACAACAAGATCTCTGTATGAGAGTTTGCTTATTGAAAAATGGCACCTGAATCCTTATGTCGTCCAAGAAGGGCACCACAGCAATTCCCTGAAACCTGATCACTGCCAAGGTAGCCCCCTCTGGGAGCCGTGGCAATGCCAAAGGGAAGAGCAACAAACTGAAAGTGTTTGGCAGAAGGCAAAACTCAGGAACTTGAAATAATGCGTCCTCCAGGTCTATGGTCACCATGAACTGACCCTCATGGACCAAAGAAAAAATGGAACCACTGGTTTCCATTTTGAAGGACAGTACCCTGAGAAAACTTTTTGAGACACTTTAGATCTATTATAGGACAAAAATTCCCTCTTTTTCGGGAACTATTACTCACAGAGAAGAGAGGTCCCAAACACACTTAAAAAATGCCTTACTGCTATCTGAGAGATTTAGCTCCCCACTTGAACCAATCCCGGATTGGGGGCAAACTACTTTAGGTTTATTCATCTTGTCTTGTGGAAGAAAAGACCCATTTCCACCTGTAATATCAGAAATATTCCTGTCAAATCATGACCAAACAAGGTCTTTACCCTTGAAAGAATGCACCAGAATCTTGGACTCAGAGGAAAAATCCACTGACCAAGAATATAGCAACAACGCCCTGCGGGCTAGCACAGCAAATCCAGATATCTTTGCTC
The DNA here is from genome assembly GCF_027579735.1 of Bombina bombina. Lineage (NCBI taxonomy): Eukaryota > Metazoa > Chordata > Amphibia > Anura > Bombinatoridae > Bombina > Bombina bombina. Next base: position 1,457,076,278 of record NC_069499.1, on the reverse strand, counting down.
CCGGATTAAAAACGTGCATGGTAGCATCAGAAATAAAAGAATTGGTTAGCTTAAGAACCTGAGTTCTGTATTAGATCTCCTCCAAAGGAGTCCCTGCCAAATTGAAATCAAACAAGGCCTTGCACCAATAAGGTGCTGCACTTGACACTTGATTGTGGCAATACAAACTTCCATGTAAGCCTCCAGTTTAGAAAATTGATCCTGAAAAGAACAGCTATCCTCTCTAGGAATCGTAGTTCTCTTAGCCAGAGTAGAAATGCACTACTACTTTAGGCACCGTGCACCATGGTATTTAATGGAGACAGCGACAGGAAACATCTTTACCAAGACAGGAGACGGGGAAAAAGGAATCAATGACTTCTCCTATTCCTGAGAAAAAACTCCTAGCACAGTCTGGAACAGGTAAAAAAAATAAAATAAACTTCCACAGAGGAATCCTAGTATTTAAAAAGTTTCCTAGATTCTTAAGGGTTGAATACGACAGACGTATCTGAGTCACTCCAAAGTAGCCAAAACCCCCTTTAACCATACACGAAGGTGCTCAAACTTAAATCTGAAGGATACTACTTCAGCACCAGATGAAGGAATTATACTGTCCCAATCTGAGATTTCACCCTCAGAGGCTACCGACTTATTCTCCTCATCAGACCTAAGAGGAAGGGCAACCAGTGTAGCAGCAGGTGGTACAGAAACCTTACTATCTGAATCTCTAATTTTCCTCTTGCGATTTCCCTTTGATATAGGAAAAGCCGATCTTGCCACAGATATCGCAGAAGATGCCCGGGCAGTAAATTCTGCAGGCAAATAACTCCTCCAGGAGATTTCGAGGAACTGCAGGGCACTGCATGTGACGCCATAGCGGCTAGGGGCGTTACAGGAGAAAGCTGTGGCACTGCCTAAACAGCATCATCCTGGGAGACAATGAGCTCAGAGGCAATGCTCTATCTCTACCCTCAAGAGAGTAGTGCAAGCATCTGAAACTATTATTGTATATCGTTTACCCTATCAAAAACATAATTTATGCTTACCTGATAAATTTATTTCTCTTGTAGTGTATCCAGTCCACGGATCATCCATTACTTATGGGATATTCTCCTTCCCAACAGGAAGTTGCAAGAGGATCACCCACAGCAGAGCTGCGATATAGCTCCTCCCCTAACTGCCATATCCAGTCATTCGACCGAAACAAACAGAGAAAGGAGAAACCATAGGGTGCAGTGGTGACTGTAGTTTAATTAAATTTTAGACCTGCCTTAAAATGACAGGGCGGGCCGTGGACTGGATACACTACAAGAGAAATAAATTTATCAGGTAAGCATAAATTATGTTTTCTCTTGTTAAGTGTATCCAGTCCACGGATCATCCATTACTTATGGGATACCAATACCAAAGCTAAAGTACACGGATGATGGGAGGGACAAGGCAGGGATTAAGCGGAAGGAACCACTGCCTGAAGAACCTTTCTCCCAAAAACAGCCTCCGAAGAAGCAAAAGTATCAAATTTGTAAAATTTTGAAAAAGTGTGAAGCGAAGACCAAGTCGCCGCCTTGCAAATCTGTTCAACAGAGGCCTCATTTTTAAAGGCCCAGGTGGAAGCCACAGCTCTAGTAGAATGAGCTGTAATTCTTTCAGGGGGCTGCTGTCCATCAGTCTCATAGGCTAGGCGTATAATACTCCGAAGCCAAAAGGAAAGAGAGGTTGCCGAAGCTATTTGACCTCTCCTCTGTCCAGAATAAACGACAAACAGGGAAGATGTTTGACGAAAATCTTTAGTAGCTTGTAAGTAAAACTTCAAGGCACGGACTACGTCCAGATTATGTAAAAGACATTCCTTCTTTGAAGGAGGATTAGGACACAATGATGGAACAACAATCTCTTGATTGATATTCTTGTTAGAAACCACCTTAGGTAAAAACCCAGGTTTGGTACGCAGAACTACCTTATCTGCATGAAAAATCAGATAAGGAGAATCACATTGTAAGGCAGATAGCTCAGAGACTCTCCGAGCCGAGGAAATAGCCATCAAAAACAGAACTTTCCAAGATAAAAGCTTAATATCAATGGAATGAAGGGGTTCAAACGGAACTCCTTGAAGAACTTTAAGAACCAAGTTTAAGCTCCATGGGGGAGCAACAGGTTTAAACACAGGCTTAATTCTAACCAAAGCCTGACAAAATGCCTGACTAAGTATAAAACACCACTCTCCTCTTACGACCTCCATCTTTGTTGAGGGTTGCAAGAGAATGACTGGATATGTCAGTTAGGGGAGGAGCTATATAGCAGCTCTGCTGTGGGTGATCCTCTTGCAACTTCCTGTTGGGAAGGAGAATATCCCATAAGTAATGGATGATCCGTGGACTGGATACACTTAACAAGAGAAAAAGGAAACATAACAGCAACTCTCATACACTGCTTGTGCCTTCTAAAGGTAAGCCAGCGTGTAATAACCAACAGAGTTCTTTTCCAAAAGAACACAGGGCAATAAAGTATATGTATACAATTTAATAGCTAAATACTCTCACTTTAAGAACAGCAGTCCAAGGCAAGTCTAGCCTTATACAGGTTAAAGCAACAAGAATGGCAGTTACACCTCAGCCTGACTGAGGAGTGTAAACCTGACTGACATTTTAGCATCAACAACAAAAACGGCAAAGTTATCCATGAATTACCATTATCAATCTGTGTAGCTATAACTGAATGCTAACGACTTCAACAAACCGGAATGCACCAAGAGGGAGGTGCCTGAAACGGTCCAGATATGAATTCTGAGAAAGCCACCAGAAAAATGTCGGAGTCTGAGAAAATGCGCTGCCATTACTAGCGAGCGTTTCTTAAGAGGAAGCGAAAACCTTAATGGCAGCAAAAAATTCAATGAGAGGTTCCAAAAGTGTAACATGCAAAGCGATCATTTTCTAACAAAGCGCCTGCCTTCTGACCCTCACACAAAGTACAAAAACCAGTGACAGTCTTGACGTACTTCTCTCTATTAAATAAATAATAACTAAATAAAAAACACCCTCCATTAGCAGTCATTACAGAGTACAACACAACAATGCAGCAGAACCCTGCCAGCTGCAGTGAAAGTTCAGGGTGATATTAATAAATTTATGAGCCATGAGTGTAACAAATAAAAGGATAAACAGCCAACACTAAAATATGGGGGAAACAATTCCCAGTCTCCATTTACACAGCAGTGCCTGCTCTTTGCCTAAAGATATCCCTATAAAAGATATGTATGTCCCAGAAAAATGTTGAAGGTCTTTTAAACCTCATTAAGTGCACAGTCTCCCATACCTAGAAGATAAAAGGGCACTTACCTGCAGTCTGGCCGTCTGGCAGGAGGACAGCTTACACGGTATGAGAGGATGCCACTCCTCACAGAGACCTGTATAAAAAAGAAAGAACAGAGTAAAACCTACTCTGGCTTTCTGTACTTGGGCAGCAAACATGTTAGGAAAACGCAGCAAGGCCCACCTTACAAGTTACTAACTGCTTTAAAGCCACCACTACCCTACTGCAGAGATTAACATGGAATACGGCTAGACCCATTCCTTGAAAAAGGGGGAAAGAACAGAGTAAACCTACTCTGGCTTTCTAAACTGGTTAAAACTTGCTTGAAGTGAAAGCAAAGAAAATGACTGGGGGTTGCGGGAAGGGAAGTGATACTTAACAATTTGGCTGTGGTGCTCTTTGCCTCCTCCTGCTGGCCAGGAGTGATATTCCCAACAGTAAATGATGACGTTGTGGACTCACCATATCTTAGGAAAGAAAATGCAGAAAGCATGGACATTTTGAAATTAAACTTCCACGTGAAAGAATATATTGTCTTATATTGTATTCTGTGGAGTGTGTGAGTTTATTACGGTTTGTGTTGTGTGTGTATATGGCCTACAGGACACTGCTGCCAATATTCACTGCACAGGCTACAGCACCATACACTAGTCAATATCTGGGACTACAACTTCTGCAAATCTCTGCTGCCAAATCATTACTGAGCATGTCTTCATTAAAAAAAAAATCAGCTATTCGCTTCTACTGAGCATTCAAAAATGATATAAAATTAATGTAGCTCAAAACTTTTGTAACCATTGCTTAGTCTAACTAGATAAAAAAACAACTAGACTTCAATCTTCATGCATTCATTATTACCACTCTCACACAAGTGCAATCAACAAACTGAAATGTCAAAGTCACAACTAAACATAGTTAATACTTTTTTCACTATCCTTTTTTTATGTTTTGTTTTTTACACTGCTTCACTACAGGATTCATTGTAGCCGAGGGACTCACCTAGGTATGGGTGTTCCATGCCATTTTTTTGCTGGACTGTGTTATCCTGTTGCAGCTGCAAAGAAACATCTCCAACAGCTTCCACTAGTTCACTGAAGAAATTTGCTAATTCAGGACAGTTCTGGAGAAGCACATAACGGTCCTGCCGGTTGGTGAAATATGAATCACTCAAGTTTGCTCTGATATATTAAAAAAAAAAAAAAAAGGGGGGGAAATAATTAAAGAATGAAAATGTTTTTATGACTCAAATTTAGAAACAAGCCTTCAGAAGCCATTAAACAGACTATGTCAAACAATTTTCACAGTACTTTTATTTACTGCTCAACTATTTTATTCCACTTACATTTTGTGGTTTCTTAAAGGATTTTTGTCTATGACACTTGCTGTGACACCAGAGAATGTCAGCTCTATGACATGGGGTCTGGATGTTGGTTACGATGCTCACCCACTCAAGAGCACGTTGTCATCAAACAGATACACCTTCATGTGCTGGAGACCAATAGTCTCATTAAATCTCTCCGGTGTTAGGAGGCGCAGAAGGCCTCGCAGGTTAGGTGTATGGAAGAGGGAGACTTCCACTTGGTCTGGAAATTTGCACAGCAGAGGTAGCAGCATAGTTCGTGAATTTTTTCTGCCTATGTAGGACACAAAGTAAGGACACAATTACACAAAGGGTTTCCAAACTATATATTACACATTTATAGGAGTTTGGTTGTAATAGACGCACTGAGAATAAAAATCTACATATCACTTTGAATGCCAAGTTATTTATTTAATGTGATTTCCTAACTTACAATAGCTCTCCTACAAAATTAGAGGAAACTGAAATCAAAGCATTTAATAATTAGTGTAACTGACCTCGAGATCCTCTAGTGAAGTCCAGCAGGATTGAAACTTTTAGGCCTGAAGAGTCTGTAGAGCAAAGTCTTTTCTCTATGGAATCCACCTAGCAAGAAAACGGTTGATTATAGTAGATAATTTACCCCAAATTACAATTCCAGAACATGACAAAGCTTAAAGGGACAGTCAACACCAGAATTGTTTTTGTTTTAAAAGATAGATAATCCCTTTATTACCCCTTCCCCAGTTTTGCATAACCAGCACAGTTATAATACATGTTTTACCTCTGATTACCTTGCATCTAAGCCTCTGCAGACTGTCCCCTTATTTCAGTTCTTTTGGCAAACTTGCATTTTAGCCAATCAGTTGTCACTCCTCAGTAAATTCACATTCATGAGCTCAATGTTATCTATATGAAACACATGAACTAACACCCTCTAGTGGTGAAAAACTGTCAAATGCAGAGGCGGCCTTCAAGGTCTAAGAAATAAGCAAATGAACATCCTAGGATTAGCTTCCAAATAAGAATACAAAGATAAAGCAAAATTAGTAAATTGGAAAGTTGTTTAAAATTACAAGCACTATTTGAATCATGAAAGTTTTTTTTTTGGATTTGACTGTCCCTTTAAAACAAAGTGATTTCTTTTATAAGGCGGTGAGAGTCCACAAGTCATTACACCTGGGATTTAATTCCTGGCCACTAGAAGAAGGCAAAGATACCCAATACACTAAGAGCTTTTAATCCCACCCACCTTTCTGCATATATCAGTCTTATCTTTGCCTCCACAGGAGAAGGTGATGAATAGATGTGCTCCAGATTCTTTGTTGACAGGAGTTCTAAGACCTATTTGAGCTGGAAATAGGCCAGTGTGCAGTATGGCGTACTGGGTAGTGAGAGTAATTCTCCTGTTGGGAGTTGGTCACAAGCCTGCAACTGGTATTGCAGGGACTTGTCCCTTAGTCGCCTCCTGTGGGTTGTCGTTATCTTCCTATTAGATATCAACTGCTGTTGCTTGCACAGCACTGAATGTGCTCTCTACTTGAAGCAGAATATCTGCAGCTGTAGATAGGAGTATAAAAGGATATTTTTACTCTCAATAATTATGGATGTAGACCCTCTCTTTCTCTAGATGGTTGAAGAAATTAGTCCCCAAGGGCTACCCCCAGAAGGCAGACCCTGGTATAATTGCATAAAGAGCTCTTAGACACGATGATCATCCAGCCATGACTGCAAAGGAATGACAGAAGTCGGAGAGTGTAAGAAATGCCAGATGGCAGAAATAGGGCCTGAACGAAATATCTTCCAGGTAAGTCGCTATTATAATTAATATAAAGATATAAAGATAAAAATAAAGAGTTCTGATTACAGCCAAAAGAGTTCCCGAGAACTTTGTGAACATGCAGGGAATAACAGTCAACCCAAATAGAAAGACAACCAATTGAAATGCTTGTTCTGAAAAGAGCATCTGAAGAACTAAAAATACTCCATGTGAGTTGGAATATTAGGCATGCCTCCTTCTGATCTATAATCAGCTAGTAGGATGATCTCTATTTTGAAAGAAGAAACCCTCATTCATGTTTTACTAATCACACTTTATTTGTGCATGGTCTTATGACATCAGTTGACAGGGGGAGATGCAAAACAAAATCCAAAGCAAACAAACAAAATAAAGATTCCATAATTTAATACTTTTTCTGTTCTTTTTAAAATAAACATAGCTACTTCTGCTGCCTCTGTCAAGCCCCCTCTCCCCTACAGTTTTTTTTTTGTTCGTTTTTTTTTTAACTTCTTTTTATTGAGAATCTTTGCACAGTACAAAATACTTTACAATGATACAATATATTTAACAATGTTGTATTGATCTTGACATTTTATCTGTTCTGTATAGGTTCTCGGTTTTTACAGTTTCGTAATAAACTTTAACATTTAAACAAAAGTATTTGATGTGTCTCCTTTATCTGGTAGAATTTAAGCATGTGTCTTGCCTGTTGATTAAGTGGTTTCATTATTAATTATGTATGTCATCTTGTATAATGTGTCCATTATAGTCCAGTGTGTTTTGAGTGTTTATTTCTCGCTATTGTCTATTTGAGTTAGCATATTTGCCTTGGGTGGTAAGGACGTTAGGTATGGATGAGTCTAGTTGTAGAATGGTGTTTTAGGTATTGTTCCCAAATAATTTGTGATTCAATAAAATAATCCCTTGTATTAAATCTATATTCTTCCAATTCTATTTAGTCTGTGACCTTCTGTCTCCACGTGGTCAGGTTAGGGGCTTCATCTGATTTCCAGTTCTTTGCAATGAGGACCTATTGCACTATTTATCATTATCCTGAATAAGGGTTTGTAACTTTTAGAGGGAAGTTTAGTGTGCTTATTAAGTAGCCAGATTAGGGGGTCTAGGGGGAGAGTAATCTGGAATATTTCTTCAATCTCTTTAACTATATCCCTCCAATATAAATTAATCTGAGAACACCACCACCACATGTGTCCCATCCCACTTCCTACATGTCCACATCTCCAGCATTGATTACTACATGAAGGGTATAGTTTGTGAAGTCTTCTGGGGGTGAGGTACCAACTGTGAAGTATTTTGTAATTAAGTTCTAATATAGAGGCTGAGGATGATTTGGTATTGCAGAATATACTGAAGGCTGTTTGCGGAAGTATAATGACCCCTAATTCTCTCTCCCAGTATTCAATAGAGTGCAGTAAGTTGCCTGGTGGGGGGAGGGTTATGAGTTTATGGATTGTGGATAGTGTGTGTTTGATAAGTGGGTTTGAAGTATATAGTTTCTCTAAATTGGTAAGGGGACGGGTCATATTATTATTGTGTTTGTGTGTTGTTAAGTAGTGATGTGTTCTACTATAGGTGAACCAATTGTGAGCCCAGGAAAAGCCTCTCTCTTGTAGTTGATTTTGTGTGCATATGGCGTCATCATTTGTTAGTTGATGTAAAGCTATGTCTAATTCGAAGAATTCGGGTCAATGTGTATCCCTAGGTTATTTAGAGAAAATTCGCTATTGTATACTTGAGAGGTTAATGAGGATGGCCTTGAGGATATGCATGGGTTTCTTCTATTCACTACTTCCCATAAGTGGGTTGTTTCTCTGGTAATGGGGTTGAAAATAAGTTTACTTGTTAAAATTTGGATGCCAACATATGGTTGCTAAATTTACCCCCGAGTTTAGGTTTTCTTCTAATTCAATCCAACATTTCTGGTTTTTATTAATCCTCCAATCCAAGATACGTTGGAGAAATATAGATGTTCTGTATGTTTCTATGTCAGGGAAACCCAATCCACCTTGGTTTTTAGAGCGCATCATGATTAGTCTGTTGATTCTAGGGTGTTTTACTTTCCATATAAATTAGCTAAATAATCGCTGAACCTGTGTAGTGTATCTTGGGGGTATAGGGATAGGAAGGGTCTGTAGAATATAAATGAGTCTAGGGAAGGCTTTCATTTTAATGGTGTTAATACGACCCATCCATGTAATGTTTTTGTCATTCCTGGAGGACAGGTCACGTGATAAAAGGTGTCTTATTAGGAATGTAATTTAATCTATATACAGAATCAAGGTCTTCTGCTAAGAAGACGCCTAAATATTTTAAGGAGTCTTTGCACCATCTAAATGGGCAGTTATTTTTTATCTGGTTTTCAATGTGTGGGGTGAGCGAAACTCCAAGAATCTCTGATTTTGTTTGGTTAATCAAGAAATGTGTGAGTTTATTAAATTGGTCTATTTCTTTTAATAAGGGGGGAATTAATTTCTCGGGGTTGGTTAAAGTAAATAAAATATTGTCAGTGAACATGGACAACTTATAAACCTGGTTACCAATTGTTATTCCTGATATTTCCTAATCCCTTCTGATTTTAGCGGCTAAGGTTTCCAGCATGCAAGCAAATAGCAAGGGGGATATAAAGGACAACCTTGTCTGGTTCCATTGGGGATGTGAAAAGGGGGAGAAAGGATGCAATTAAGGGATATAAGGGAACTGGGGGAATCGTAAAATGCAAAGATTCTATGTAACATGGTATCACCGATGCCAAATGTCTGGAGGGTTGACTTTAGGAATGACCATCTAACCCGGTCAAATGCCTTTTCGGCATCGGTTGAAAGCTATATAGTTGGTATTCTCTTTTTCCTAGCAAGTAACATTAGATGGAGATAACGCACAGTATTATCTTTTGCTTCCCTATTAGGAACCAAGCACACTTAATCTTGGTGAATTATTTGTGGGAGAATTAAATTAAGCCTATTTGCTATTATTTTCGATAATATTTTGACATCCGAGTTCAACAATGAAATTGGACGGTAGTTAGGAATTTTCTTTGTGGGCTTTTTTGGCTTAGGGATTTCTGTTATATGGGCTTGGAGGACAGAGGAGGGAAAGGATTTACTGTTGTCTACATCTTGGAAGTAGGTTAAGAGATGAGGGGCTAGGATATTGCTAAATTTGGAAAAGTATACATTTCCAAACCCGTCTTATCCTGGGGCTTTACCAGAGGGGAAAGAGGAAATGGCAAGTTGGAGTTCTTTAAGAGTAAATGGGGAGTCCAAATCATTTTTTTGCTCTGTGGTGAGGGAGGGAAGGTTTAATTCGGAGAGTTAATTGAGAGTTTCGGTTGAGTTAGAGGGTGGTGAGTTCCGGTCTAAGTTATATAACTGTTAATAGTATATTTTAAATTTGTCTGCTATGTCTCTGAAGGAAGACCACTTATTACCCTTCATATATGTAATGTTCATAATATAACGTTTATTACTTTTCTGCTTTAGTTGCCTAGCCAGGATTTTTCCATTGCTTTGTTAGCACCTTCATAATATATATATATATATATATTTTTTTTTAAAGGAACAGAGCTTTTCTTTTTGCTTCTGTTCTTAAGTATATACTTAATTGACTCCTTTTATGCTCTATACTACCCACCAGGGAGTGATTTTTGGGGAATTGTGTATTTCTTGTAGTTTATTTAGGTCTTCCAACAGTGATCTGTTCTTTTTTTTTGGCTGCTCCTAATGCTATAAATTCCCCTATAATCACGCATTTATGGGCCTCCCATACGTGTTGTGAGTCTACCTCAGTTGTGTTATTTAGTCTGAAATATTCTTCTATCTTCTCAACACTTTATGGCAGATATGACGAGTAACTGGCTTACAAGCTTGAATCAGAGTGTCGATAACACTCTCAGAGAACCCTCTCTTTGCTAAGACTACGAGTTCAATCTCCACACAGTCAGCCTCAGAGAATCTAGATTTTGATGAACAAAGGGGCCCTGCATCAGCAGATCTCTGCGACAAGGTAATCTCCACTGAGGAGATAAGGACATCCTCACCAGATCCACAAACCACGTCCTTCACGGCCACGATGGGACAATCAGAATCACTGATGCTCGCTCATGCTTGATGCAAGCCACTACGCGATGGAGAAGCGGTAGTGGAGAAAGAAGATATACGAGTCTGAACCTCCATGGTACTGATAGGGCATCTATCAATTACGCCTGAGGATCCCTCGACCCGTACCTGGGTAGCTTGGTATTGAGGCGGGATGACATGAGATCTATCTCCGGCGTCCCCCACTCGCTGCATATCTCTGCTAACACCTCCGGGTGGACAGACCATTCCCCTGGGTGAAAAGATTGCCTGCTGAGGAAGTCTGCTTCCCAGTTGTCCACACCCGGAGTGTGGATCGCTGACAGCGTACATCTGTAAGTCTCCGCCCACTCTAGTATATGAGATACTTCTATAAATCGCCAAGGAACTTCTCGTTCCCCCCTGATGGTTGATGTAGGCAACCGAGGATATATTGTCCAATTGGAATCTGATAAACTGGGACGAACCCAGAAGGGGCCAAGCCCTCAAGACATTGAAGATTGCCCGGATTGCCAGTATATTGATCGGAAGGGAGGACTCCTCCTGAGTCCACAGCCCTTGTGCCTTCTTGGCACCCCAAACGGCTCCACAGCCAGAAAGGCTTGCGTCCGTAGTCACAATCTCCCAAGAAGGTGCCTTGGGACAGATGATCTGGAAAGAGCCACCAAGAGAGTGATTCTCTCGACAAGTTGTCCAGCACAATCTGTTGAGGCAGATCTGAATGGTCGCCGTTCCATTGTCTCAGCATGCAAAGTTGTAAGGGTCTGAGATGGAATCTGGCAAAAGGAATGATGTCCATACAGGACACCATAAGTCCGATCACATCCATACACTGAGCCACTGAGGGTCTCAAGGAGGCCTGGAGGGCAAGACATGCAGTAGTTAGCTTGCCACGTCTCTAATCTGTGAGGAATATTCTCATAGATATGTAATCTATTATAGTCCCCAGGAAATTCACCCTTGTACTTGGAATAAGAGAACTCTTTTCCAAGTTTATCTTCCATCCATGTGATCAAAGAAGACTGAGAATGTTCTTCCACTAGACGAAAAGGTGGTGTCTGCACCAAGATATCGTCTAGGTAAGGCGCTACTGCAATACCTTGTGTTCTGGTAACAGCTAGAAAAGCCCCCAGAACCTTAGAAAATATCATTGGAGCAGTAGCTAGGCCAAACGGAAGTGCTATGAACTGGAAGTGCTGGTCCAGAAAGGCAAACCTCAGGAACTGAAAATGTTCCCTGTGAATCTGAACGTGAAGGTATGCATCCTTCAGGCCTATGGTGGTCATAAACTGTACTTCTTGAACCAGAGGATAAACTGACCGTATTGTCTCCATCTTGAAAGAGGGAACACTCAGAAACTTGTTTAGTTACTTTAAGTCAAGAATTGGACGAAAAGTTCCCTCCTTTTTTGGAACCACGAAAAGGTTTCAATAAAACCCCAAACCTCTTTCTGCTGTAGGTACCGGGACAATTACTCCTAGAGAGGAGAGATCCCATACGCAACCTAAGAAGGCAGCCTTCTTTTCTGGTCTTGTAGACAGACTGGAGACTAGGAATCTGCCCCTGGGCGGATAAGACTTGAATCCTATCCTGTATCCTTGAGATACAACCTCCAGGACCCAAGGATCCTGTACATCCTGGAACCAAGTGTCTGAAAGAAGAGACAGTCTGCCCCCTACTTGATCAGATCTCGGTGGGCTTCTTAGTCTGTTTGGACTTATTCCAGGACTGAGCCGGCTTTCAAGTACTCTTGGGCTGCTCGGACTTGGATAAGGATTGCTGTTGTGATTTGTAGGAACGAAAATGAGACAATTGCCGTCCCTAAGGTCTATTCTTCTTATCCTGCGGTAGGAAAGCACCTTTCCCACCGGTAACCATAGAAATAATGGAGTTCAACCCTGGACCAAATAAAATTTTCCCCTTGAAAGAAAGAGAAAGGAGTCTAGATTTAGAAGTCATATCCGCAGACCGAGACTTCAATCAGAGAGCCTGGCGGGCTAGGACTGCAAAGCCAGAAGCCTTTGCATTTAGGCAAATAATCTGCATACTCGCGTCAAAGATGAAAGAGTTGGCAATTCTCAGAGCCTTAATTCTCTCCTGAATATCCTAGAGGGGAGTCTCCACCTCAATGAGTTCCGACAGAGAGTCGCACCAGTAGGTAGCTGCTCCAGCAACCGCGGCTACAACTGCCGCTGGTTGAAATAAAAACCCTGTATATTGAAACAGCTTCCTCAGAAAAGTTTATATTTTCTGATCCATAGGCTCTCTAAAAGAAGAACTATCCTCCAGAGGGATAGTAGTACACTTAGCCAGCGTAGAAATAGCGCCATCCACAATGGAACCCCACAAATCTAATTGAGAGTCAGGGACCAGGAATAATATTTTAAAAGTAGATTAAAAGTTCCTATTCTTTCCCATTAGTTACTAATAATATCTTAACTGGCACAGGAAAAGTCAGAGGGACCTTCCGGTCTTGCTAAACCCTGTCTAATTTAGGGATCTTAGGTTACTCAGGTAGTATAGCCTCTGGAATCTCTAGCATAGACAGAACCTCTTTAATAAAAAAACGCAGATGCTCAATTTTAAATCTAAAGGAGGGTTCCTCCGCTGAAGGAGGTTTAGAAACTGAAGTCTTCGACTCAGAAAGTTCACCCTCTGAAGCTACAGAGGTTAATTCATCCTCAGATAGCTGTGACATAGTAGCTAGATCCGACAAATATTTAGATAACTTGAGGTCAGGAGAACTATTTTAACCTTTCTCTTACGTTTGCTAGAGCAAAGTAAGGCACTCAGGGCCACAGACTCCGCCGATTGTAACTTCGCGGTAAAGTCCGCCGGAAAAAAAGCCCCCTCCAGATGGAGGATTAGTTGAGCCACGGGGAACTGCATGTGGAGCAGGTAGTGTAGAAACTGTAGTAATCTCTCAGGACACAGATTCCTGAGAGGTAGACAGCTCAGAAGGGCTAATGGCACTATGAGTATTAGCAGGCTTGTCTACCTTCTTAGACTTTAGAACAGTGCTTAGGCAAATGGAACAAAATTGAGCAGGCGGGCAAACCACAGCCTCCTCACAATATAAACAGAAATTATTAATCAGTATAGAAGGAGCAGAATCTTCTAATGTAGTATCAGAGTCCTCCATAGCTTTGTATATACCCACAGAAGGATCATCAAAATGTAAACATTTTTATTCAAAAAACGGCACCTTTATAATCCCAATGGCTGTGGCACTCACCACTTCCTAGACCCAGACAGCTAACAGTGAAAACACTCTCCTTAGTAGTGATGTCCGCAGCAGGATCTAAAAGGAAAAGACTGCACCCAGTCACGTGGAGCGTAGGACAAGACTTCCCCTGCTATGAAAAAGGCGCTAAGCTATTATGAGCTGCGCAACATTCAAAAACAAAAGTGAAACCTGTTTGTTCCAAGCCAAAAGCACACAGTCTATGAGCCCAAAAAAACTCACATTAAAGCAGTTATAAATAACCCCAAACTGTTCAAATAATCTCCCTGCAGGAGATATTAACCCTTGATCCTATCGAGGCATAAAGGAGCCACACTGTGACCCTGTAAAAAATGTATATAAAAAACGGTTTTACCCTCCAGGATCCATGCTGTGGAACAGGAACAGCCTTTTAAGTGTGACAGTCTTGCAGCGACGCTTCTGACATGGACTTGAGTGTGTAACAGCAAGCAGTGAAACTCGTCAACACTGATTGCTCAGGAGTTGTTAGGCGACAGTCTGGATGGGTTCACAGAAAAACTTTCCCTGCATCTCCAGACTCTAACTTTCATCAATACTCTCACTGAGAGGTTGACATGATTACTTAAAACTTCAGTCCTTTCTTGAAGGGAACATACCCACTACAGGACTATCCAAATCTTCTGCCACTTCCTATAGTGACGAAAGGCAAAGAATGACTGGGGGATAGGGAAAGTGGGAGGGAAATCTAAGCCTTTGGCTGGGGTGTCTTTGCCTCCTCCTGGTGGCCAAGTGTTGTATTTCCCAACAGTAAGGAATTAAGTTGTGGACTCTCTCTGCCTTATGGAAGGAAATACTGTGTCACTACCCAGTACTCCATAGCCCCTTTGTCCAAGTCCTGAAAATTACTTGATGGGGGTAACGGGTCTCACATAGGTCTGAGAACCCCTATCAATGTAGATTCTGGAACAAACCTAATCTTCACCTACTCCTGGAAGGCAAAGAATAACGATGAGCTGTACAGGGAGGTCGGAGGGTTTAAAAACTCGCTTTTTGGGGTATCTTTGCCACGTCCTAGTGGCGGGAATTCAATCTTGTGGACTCTCACAACCTTATGAAAGAAATGGGTTTCTCAAAATTTGTCTTGAGCGGAAATCACTGTACAATTTCTGCTATTAACATTCCAAAGGTGAACAAATAGAAGGCAGAATTACCTCAGTTGACCATCTTCATTCCAAAGTATGGTCTATACATCAGGAGGTTTTCAATCAAATTGTAAGGCTATAGGGTTTTACAGTCATAGGACCTTAAGCCTTTCCTCCCAAAACACAAGCTTCCCAGATTCTATGCCAGATCCAGGGATCCACAAGCAGACATTGTGGATGCTCTAGCAGTATACGTTTTTCTTTTAGTCTAGCAGGTTAGCACACATTTTTCCTTAAACTGTTATTCTTCTTCATCAGTAATTCTAGCAGAACTTTGTATGCACATCTAGTCTAGATTTCTTTCTTGGACAACTACTCTTGTTGCAAGGTCCATTTTTCCATCAAAATCTCAAGGTTCTCAGTTTAATGGATTAGATCCATTTAAACTTGAGTGTGTACTTTTAAAAACAGAGGTTTCTCAGATGCAGTATTGGAAACTTTGATCTGACCAACAAATCTTGTTACTAGAAAAAATTACCACAAAGTCTGAAAAGTTTTTCTTTCTTGGTGTAATAATATGGAATTTTGTTGGCACTCTTAGAATTCTAAGAATCCTTCAGTTTTTTTTTTAATAAACTGGTTAGATAAATATATTCTACAAGCTCTTTGAAAGGTCACATTTTAGCTCTTTCCCTTTTGGGTCAATCTGTCTCTAGTGGTCCAAAATAGGTTGCTTGACCTATAAAACTGTTCATTTCTCAAAATGTACTTATAGAGTAGAGACAAGTCTTCCTGTCCTAATGTCAGGTTTGTGTCTGTACCAACATGAAAGATCATGCTTCACTGTTGCCAATACAATATGTAGTAACATTTTAGACCTCATTGATAATAAAAACAGTTTTTTACAGAAATTATGTTTGATTATTTGTTATGCTCACATTTTATTTATTTTTCATTTGTCTTCCTAATATTATTTAGATGTAATAATTGCATTTAGTATGCACTGTTTTAAGGGCACCTACAGTTGCTGTGTACAACATTCTCTAGGGACATAATTGGCCTAGTTCAATGTGCTTATTAAGGTATCTATGTACCATGGCTTTAAGCGCATGAGAGCTTATAATAGCAACTATTGTTCTTTATGATTTGTTTACTAAGATTTGTAGGATGAGAAACAATGCATAACAAAATTGTAAAAGCAGATTTATTGTATTTTGTTTTGCTGAACGTTATGGCTTAATGTTAATATATTCATGCGCATGATATTACTTGATGTTTGGCAAAGATGCTAATTGAGGCCTTTTTCCTATGGGGTTTTTTTTGTGTTTGTATATCTATGCTTATATTACATCTGTTTATTTCTCAAAACATATGAAAAATAGGCTTTTCCCTATATTTCTACTAGCCTTAGCTTTGTAACCAGTGAAATCTCAAACTCAAATTTTTTACAGTAGAACGCTACCATAGAGGACTTATATCTGTGAAAATTTAAAAGATTCCTATCTGGTCCCCAACCAGAGATAGTTAACTTGACCTGAAATTATCTGCATGCACACTATACTTACCTATTTACCCCCATAATTTAGAACTGAGACCCAAACCCTTCCCATTATAAATTGGCCCTAAATGTGGATCTTGATCGTCACATTAGGACTTAAAGGGATAGTCTAGTCAAACTTAAACTTTTATAGATAGAACATGCAATTTTAAGCAACTTTCTAATTTACTCCTATTATCAATTTTTCTTTGTTCTATTAGTATTTTTATTTGAAAAAGCAAGAATGTAAGTTTAGGAGCCGGCCAATTTTTTATTCAGAACCTGGGTAGCGCTTGCTGATTGGTGTCAAAATGTAGCTTATTTCAGTTCTTTTGACAGACATGAATTTTAGCCAATCAGTGCAAACTCCTAAATAACTCCACAGGAGTGAGCACAGTGTTCTCTATATGGCACACATGAACTAGAACTGTTTAGCTGTGAAAAACTGTCAAAATGCACTAAGAGGTGGCATTCAAGGGCTTAGACATTAGCATATAAGCCTACCTAGGTTTGGCTTTTAACAAAGAATACCAAAACAACAAAACAAATTTGATGATAAAAATAAAATTGGAAAGTTAAAATTTCATGCCCTATCTGAATCATAAAAGTTTAGTTTTGACTAGACTGTCCCTTTAAGCCTGTATTTAATCCAATTTCTTCTCCTTGGAACCTTCATTTGGTATAAAGGATTTTACAGGTTTTTCCTTTTAAACCCATGCATCATATAGATATTCAACTTTTGCATTGTATTATTCCTTTTAGCAGTTTCTTCTGCTAGTAGAGTTTTAGAATTGTCCGTTTTCTCTTGCGAAGTTCCTTATCTTATTTTTTTTATTGTTCTTTGCGCTTTATACAGTGTTTCTCCCTAAGGTAATATCTTTAGAAAATTTCAAATGAAAAGATTGTAGTTCCTTCCTTGTACTCCAACTCAAAGAGTTCTAAAGGAAATTTTTTTTGCATATATCTAGCCACAAGAACCTTTAAACAATCTACTACTTTATTAATTTATCAGGTCCACATCAGGGTCAAAATGTGACAGCTGTTACCCTAGCTTCTGGGCTTAAGAACTTTTCTCATAAGTTTCCACAAATTACTTTAATTGAGTGGAATGAGCAGTAGATGCCATGGGATAGATTTAACAAAGGTCGAGCGGACATGATTTGCTGTAGAGAATCATCTCTGCTCGACCTCGCTAAATGCCGACAGAATATGCTGTCGGTATTTAACATTGCACAAGCATTTCTGGTGAAATGCTTGTGCAATGCTGCCAACTGCTCACTGGTGGTTAATCGACCGCTACCAGGGGCCGTCAATCATCCCGATCTGAGAAGTTAAAGGGACATGAAACCAAAATGTTTTCTTTCATGATTCAGAAAAAGCATGCAATTTTAAACAACTTTCCGATTTACTTTTATTATTTAATTTTCTTCCTTCTCTTGTTATCAGGAGCAGCAAAG
Source organism: Bombina bombina (assembly GCF_027579735.1). Lineage (NCBI taxonomy): Eukaryota > Metazoa > Chordata > Amphibia > Anura > Bombinatoridae > Bombina > Bombina bombina. Next base: position 1,457,058,433 of record NC_069499.1, on the reverse strand, counting down.
AACCTAGGATCTAGCTGCTGATTGGTGACTTCATATGTATACCGATTGTCATTGGCTTAACTAAGTGTTCAATTAGAAAAAAATAGTGCATTGCTGCTCCTTCAACAAATGATACCAAGAGAATGAAGAAAATTTAATAATAGAAGTAAACTGGAAAGTTGTTAAATTGTATGTTCTTGAATTGAAAGAACAATTTTGGATTTCATGTCCCTTTAAGGAGCAGCAGACCTGAAATGATGGGGGTCCGAAGCAACATCCGCTGCTTAATAAATGGACCCCAATGTCTTAGGCATTTAGGAAAGAGGCATCTATGGAACCGATTTGCAAAGCATCAACCTGGTCTTTTTTAACACTTTTTCCTCTAAGTCCTATCATTTTGTTTTTACCTCTTCTCAGGTGATTTTTTGGCAAGAAAGTCCCACAGGCCGCAGTGTTTGGTACATAAGTGCCTGCCTTTTCCCCCCACTACTTTTCTTGTGGACTTCACAGCTTGGTTTTGGATCCCATGTATGACGACTCATGGACCCTCAACACCTTCTCTAAAAAAAACTAAATTTATGTTTACCAGATAAATTAATTTCTTTCATGGTGGTGAAAGTCCACAAGATCTGACCATATTTATAATTTCAATTAGCAGCAGTTCTAGTTTATGCCTAATTAACCGTACTGTGTCTTTTCCTTATTTTCTGTTTCCTTTTCTTCTATATAATTTAGACTGAGATATGCAAAGAGGGATTGGATATTAAAAGCTTGCAGTGTAATGGGTATATTTGCCTATTCATAATAGTCAGGAGTTGAATGCCACGTGTAATGGCTTGTGGACTTTCAACACCATGAAAGAAAACTAAATTTATGCTTACCTGATAAAATTATTTATTTCTTGACACGGTGAGTCCACTGATCATCATCAATTACTGTTGGGAATATCACTCCTGGCCAGCAGGAGGAGGCAAAGAGCACCACAGCAAAGCTGTTAAGTATCACTTCCCTTCCCACAAACCCCAGTCATTCGACTAAGGGAAAGGAGAGAAAGGAAATAACACAAGTTGCAGAGGTGTCTGAGGTTTATAAACAGGGCGGGCCGTGAACTCGCCGTTTCAAGAAATAAATAAATTTATCAGGTAAGCATAAATTTTGTTTTCTTTCTAATGACACGGTGAGTCCACGGATCAACATCAATTACTCTTGGGAATCAATACCCAAGCTAGAGGACACAGATGATAAGGGAGGGACAAGACAGGTAACCTAAACAGAAGGCACCACCGCTTGAAGAACCTTTCTCCCAAAAGAAGCCTCAGCCAAAGCAAAAGTATCAAATTTAGAAAAAGTATGCAGAGAAGACCAAGTTGCAGCCTTGCAAATCTGTTCCACCGAAGCTTCATTTTTGAAAGCCCAGGAAGAAGAAACAGACCTTGTGTAATGAGCAGTGATTCTCTCAGGAGGTTGCTGTCCAGCAGTCTCATATGCCAAACGAATAATACCCTTGAGCCAAAGAAAAACATAATTTATGCTTACCTGATAAATTCCTTTCTTCTGTTGTGTGATCAGTCCACGGGTCATCATTACTTCTGGGATATAACTCCTCCCCAACAGGAAATGCAAGAGGATTCACCCAGCAGAGCTGCATATAGCTCCTCCCCTCTACGTCAGTCCCAGTCATTCGACCAAGAATCAACGAGAAAGGAGTAACCAAGGGTGAAGTGGTGACTGGAGTATAATTTAAAAAATATGTACCTGCCTTAAAAACAGGGCGGGCCGTGGACTGATCACACAACAGAAGAAAGGAATTTATCAGGTAAGCATAAATTATGTTTTCTTCTGTTATGTGTGATCAGTCCACGGGTCATCATTACTTCTGGGATACCAATACCAAAGCAAAAGTACACGGATGACGGGAGGGATAGGCAGGCTCATTATACAGAAGGAACCACTGCCTGAAGAACCTTTCTCCCAAAAATAGCCTCCGAAGAAGCAAAAGTATCAAATTTGTAAAATTTGGAAAAAGTATGAAGCGAAGACCAAGTTGCAGCCTTGCAAATCTGTTCAACAGAGGCCTCATTCTTAAAGGCCCAAGTGGAAGCCACAGCTCTAGTGGAGTGGGCTGTAATTCTTTCAGGAGGCTGCTGTCCAGCAGTCTCATAGGCTAAACGTATTATGCTACGAAGCCAAAAAGAGAGAGAGGTAGCAGAAGCTTTTTGACCTCTCCTCTGTCCAGAATAAACGACAAACAGGGAAGAAGTTTGACGAAAATCTTTAGTTGCCTGCAAGTAGAACTTGAGGGCACGAACTACATCCAGATTGTGTAGAAGACGTTCCTTCTTTGAAGAAGGATTTGGACACAAGGATGGAACAACAATCTCTTGATTGATATTCCTGTTAGTAACTACCTTAGGTAAGAACCCAGGTTTAGTACGCAGAACTACCTTGTCTGAGTGAAAAATCAGATAAGGAGAATCACAATGTAATGCTGATAACTCAGAGACTCTTCGAGCCGAGGAAATAGCCATTAAAAACAGAACTTTCCAAGATAACAATTTTATATCAATGGAATGAAGGGGTTCAAACGGAACACCCTGTAAAACGTTAAGAACTAAGTTTAAACTCCATGGTGGAGCAACAGCTTTAAACACAGGCTTGATCCTAGCTAAAGCCTGACAAAAGGCCTGGACGTCTGGATTTTCTGACAGACGCCTGTGTAACAAGATGGACAGAGCTGAAATCTGTCCCTTTAATGAACTAGCCGATAAACCCTTTTCTAAGCCTTCTTGTAGAAAGGACAAGATCCTAGAGATCCTAACCTTACTCCAGGAGTAACGTTTGGATTCACACCAGTATAGGTATTTACGCCATATTTTATGGTAAATCTTTCTGGTAACAGGCTTCCTAGCCTGTATCAGGGTATCAATAACCGACTCAGAAAAACCACGTTTTGATAAAATCAAGCGTTCAATTTCCAAGCAGTCAGCTTCAGAGAAGTTAGATTTTGATGTTTGAACGGACCCTGTATCAGAAGGTCCTGTCTTAGAGGTAGAGACCAAGGCGGACAGGATGACATGTCCACTAGATCTGCATACCAAGTCCTGCGTGGCCATGCAGGTGCTATTAGAATCACTGATGCTCTCTCCTGTTTGATTTTGGCAATCAATCGAGGAAGCAGCGGGAAGGGTGGAAACACATAAGCCATCCCGAAGTTCCAAGGTGCTGTCAAAGCATCTATCAGAACCGCTCCCGGATCCCTGGATCTGGACCCGTAGTGAGGAAGCTTGGCGTTCTGGCGAGACGCCATGAGATCTATCTGTGGTTTGCCCCAACGTCGAAGTATTTGGGCAAAGACCTCCGGATGAAGTTCCCACTCCCCCGGATGAAAAGTCTGGCGACTCAAGAAATCCGCCTCCCAGTTCTCCACTCCCGGGATGTGGATTGCTGACAGGTGGCAAGAGTGAGACTCTGCCCATCGAATTATCTTTGATACTTCCATCATTGCTAGGGAGCTTCTTGTCCCTCCCTGATGGTTGATGTAAGCTACAGTCGTGATATTGTCCGACTGAAACCTGATGAACCCCCGAGTTGTTAATTGGGGCCAAGCCAGAAGGGCATTGAGAACTGCTCTCAATTCCAGAATGTTTATTGGAAGGAGACTCTCCTCCTGATTCCATAATCCCTGAGCCTTCAGAGAATTCCAGACAGCGCCCCAACCTAGTAGGCTGGCGTCTGTTGTTACAATTGTCCAGTCTGGCCTGCTGAATGGCATCCCCCTGGACAGGTGTGGCCGATGAAGCCACCATAGAAGAGAATTTCTGGTCTCTTGATTCAGATTCAGAGTAGGGGACAAATCTGAGTAATCCCCATTCCACTGACTTAGCATGCATAATTGCAGCGGTCTGAGGTGTAGGCGTGCAAAAGGTACTATGTCCATTGCCGCTACCATTAAGCCGATCACCTCCATGCATTGAGCTACTGACGGGTGTTGAATGGAATGAAGGACACGGCATGCATCTTGAAGCTTTGTTAACCTGTCCTCTGTCAGGTAAATCTTCATTTCTACAGAATCTATAAGAGTCCCCAAGAATGGAACTCTTGTGAGAGGAAAAAGAGAACTCTTTTTTTCGTTCACTTTCCATCCATGCGACCTTAGAAATGCCAGAACTAACTCTGTATGAGACTTGGCAGTTTGAAAGCTTGAAGCTTGTATTAGAATGTCGTCTAGGTACGGAGCTACCGAAATCCCTCGCGGTCTTAGTACCGCCAGGAGGGCACCTAGAATCTTTGTGAAGATTCTTGGGGCCGTAGCCAATCCGAATGGAAGAGCTACAAACTGGTAGTGCCTGTCTAGGAAGGCAAACCGTAGATACCGGTGATGATCTTTGTGGATCGGTATGTGAAGGTAAGCATCTTTTAAATCCACTGTGGTCATGTACTGACCCTTTTGGATCATGGGCAAGATTGTCCGAATAGTTTCCATTTTGAACGATGGAACTCTTAGGAATTTGTTTAGAATCTTTAAATCTAAGATTGGTCTGAAAGTTCCCTCTTTTTTGGGAACCACAAACAGGTTTGAGTAGAACCCTTGTCCTTGTTCCGACCGCGGAACCGGATGGATCACTCCCATTAATAACAGATCTTGTACACAGCGTAGAAACGCTTCTTTCTTTATCTGGTTTGTTGACAATCTTGACAGATGAAATCTCCCTCTTGGGGGAGATAATTTGAAGTCTAGAAGGTATCCCTGAGATATGATCTCTAGCGCCCAGGGATCCTGAACATCTCTTGCCCAGGCCTGGGCGAAGAGAGAAAGTCTGCCCCCCACTAGATCCGGTCCCGGATCGGGGGCTCTCGGTTCATGCTGTCTTTGGGGCAGCAGCAGGTTTCCTGGCCTGTTTGCCCTTGTTCCAGGACTGGTTGGGCTTCCAGCCTTGCCTGTAACGAGCAACAGCTCCTTCCTGTTTTGGTGCAGTGGAGGTTGATGCTGCTCCTGTTTTGAAATTCCGAAAGGGACGAAAATTAGACTGTCTAGCCTTAGCTTTGGCTTTGTCTTGAGGTAGGGCGTGGCCCTTACCTCCTGTAATGTCAGCGATAATTTCTTTCAAACCGGGCCCAAATAAGGACTGCCCCTTGAAAGGTATATTAAGTAATTTGGACTTAGAAGTAACATCAGCTGACCAGGATTTTAGCCACAGTGCCCTACGTGCCTGTATGGCGAATCCTGAGTTCTTAGCCGTAAGTTTGGTTAAATGTACTACGGCCTCCGAAATGAATGAATTAGCTAGTTTAAGGACTCTAAGCCTGTCCATAATGTCGTCTAGCGTAGATGAACTAAGGTTCTCTTCCAGAGACTCAATCCAAAATGCTGCCGCAGCCGTAATCGGCGCGATACATGCAAGGGGTTGCAAAATAAAACCTTGTTGAACAAACATTTTCTTAAGGTAACCCTCTAATTTTTTATCCATTGGATCTGAAAAAGCACAGCTATCCTCCACCGGGATAGTGGTACGCTTAGCTAGAGTAGAAACTGCTCCCTCCACCTTAGGGACCGTTTGCCATAAGTCCCGAGTGGTGGCGTCTATTGGAAACATCTTTCTAAATATTGGAGGGGGTGAGAACGGCACACCGGGTCTATCCCACTCCTTAGTAACAATTTCAGTTAATCTCTTAGGTATAGGAAAAACGTCAGTACTCGCCGGTACCGCAAAGTATTTATCCAACCTACATAGTTTCTCTGGTATTGCAACGGTGTTACAATCATTGAGAGCTGCTAAGACCTCCCCTAGTAATACACGGAGGTTCTCCAATTTAAATTTAAAATTTGAAATATCTGAATCCAATCTGTTTGGATCAGAACCGTCACCCACAGAATGAAGCTCTCCGTCCTCATGCTCTGCAAGCTGTGACGCAGTATCAGACATGGCCCTAGTATTATCAGCGCACTCTGTTCTCACCCCAGAGTGATCACGCTTGCCTCTTAGTTCTGGTAATTTAGACAAAACTTCAGTCATAACAGTAGCCATATCTTGTAATGTTATCTGTAATGGCCGCCCAGATGTACTAGGCGCCATAATATCACGCACCTCCCGGGCGGGAGATGCAGGTACTGCCGCGTGAGGCGAGTTAGTCGGCATAACTCTCCCCTCGCAGATTGGTGAAATTTGTTCACATTGTACAGATTGACTTTTATTTAAAGTAGCATCAATACAGTTAGTACATAAATTTCTATTGGGCTCCACCTTGGCATTGGAACAAATGACACAGATATCTTCCTCTGAGTCAGACATGTTTAACACACTAGCAATAACTTGCAACCTGGTTATAATCTTTTTTAGCAAAAACGTACTGTGCCTCAAAGAGGTACTTAAACGATTAAATGACAGTTGAGATAATGAACTGAGAAACAGTTATAGCATCAACTTTAAAACAACTTTTAGCAAAGGTTTTGTTCCCATTAGTAAGATAACATAACTAAATTTGACATAAAAATTATTGAGTAACGTCTTTATCCACAGTCAATATAAAAAATTCTCACAGCTCTGCTGAGAGAATGTACCTCCCTTCAAGAAGTTTGAAGACCCCTGAGATCTGTCAGAGATGAACCGGATCATGCAGGAAAAATAATAATAGCTGACTGGAAATTGTTGATGCGTAGCAAAGAGCGCCAAAAACGGCCCCTCCCTCTCACACACAGCAGTGAAGAGAAACGAAACTGTCACAATTCAAAGCAAACTACTGCCAAGTGGAAAATAAAGCCCAAACATTTATTTACTCAGTACCTCAGCAATGTAAACGATTCTACATTCCAGCAAAAACGTTTAACATGATATAATACTTATTAAAAAGATTAGTGACCTTTAACAGAGTAGTTCCGGTGAAGTACCATTCCCAGAATACTGAAGTGTATACATACATGTCATTATAACGGTATAGCAGGATTTTCTCATCAATTCCATTCAGAAAATAAAAACTGCTACATACCTCAATGCAGATTCATCTGCCCCTGTCCCCTGATCTGAAGCTTTTACCTCCCTCAGATGGCCGAGAACAGCAATATGATCTTAACTACTCCGGTTAAAATCATAGTAAAAACTCTGGTAGATTCTTCCTCAAAGTCTGCCAGAGAAGTAATAACACGCTCCGGTGCTATTATAAAATAACAAACTTTTGATTGAAGTCATAAAAACTAAGTATAATCACCATAGTCCTCTCACACATCCTATCTAGTCGTTGGGTGCAAGAGAATGACAGGGACTGACGTAGAGGGGAGGAGCTATATGCAGCTCTGCTGGGTGAATCCTCTTGCATTTCCTGTTGGGGAGGAGTTATATCCCAGAAGTAATGATGACCCGTGGACTGATCACACATAACAGAAGAAAAAGGTAAGAAGCCGTAGTTTTCTGACCCTTGCGTTTTTCCAGAGAAACAAACAAAAAAGCAGAAGACTGGTGAAAGCCCTTAGTCGCCTGCAAGTAGAATTTCAGCGCACGCACAACATCTAGGTTGTGTAGCAAACGCTCCTTAGGAGAAGAAGCATTAGGACACAAAGAAGGAACAACAATCTCCTGATTAATATTCCTGTCCGAAACAACTTTAGGAAGGAAACCTAACTTGGTACGAATAACCACCTTATCCGAATGAAAAATAAGGAGAATCACATTGCAGCGCAGAGAGTTCCCAGACTCTCCGAGCAGAAGAAATAGCAACGAGAAACAAAACCTTCTAAGAAAAACTCTAAGGAATGCATAGGCTCAAACGGAGCCTGTTGTAAAACTTTAAGAACAAGGTTAGGATTTCAGGGAGGAGTAACAGGGAGGAGTAACAGGCTTAAACCCAGGCCTGATTCTGACCAAGGCCTGGCAAAAGGATTGCACGTCTGGCGCATCTGCCAGGCGCTTATGCAACAAAAACTTAAATTATGCTTACCTGATAATTTTCTTTTCTTCAGATTGAAAGAGTCCACTCCACAGCTGCATTCATGCTGAGGGAACAAGGAACAGTAGAAGAAATATCAGGGTGAAAAGGTGCCAGAAGAACAAAAAACAAATGCCCCACAGAAAAAAAAGGGGCGGGAGCTGTGGACTCTTTCCATCTGAAGAAAAGAAAATTATCAGGTAAGCATAATTTAAATTTTTCTTCATAAATGGAAAGAGTCAACAGCTGCATTCATTACTTTTGGGAAAACAATACCCAAGCTATAGAGGACACTGAATGCAAAAACGGGAGGGTACAAGAAGCGGCCCATCGTGAGGGTACCAGGCCTGAAAACCCCTACCCAACAAAATCCTGCTTTGTCCGAAGCCAAGAACTTAGAAAAAAAAAAAAAAAAGAAAAAGGAAAAAGCCCAAGGACACTGACCCGCAGATAGTGCACAAGCCTTGCTAGAGGAACTAGACTCGACTGAGTCAACAGCCTCCAAGAGACACCATCGCCCAGCAGTCGGTCTCCAAAACACACACCCTTTACTAAAGAAAAGGAACAAACTACCGTATTCTTCCACAAAGAAGAAAAGACACGGAGAAAACATGATTGTACTTGTAAAGCGCGACTAATCCCCCTTAAGGGACTCAAGGTGCTGCTCATTTTATCAATCTCGAAAGGAGGAAAGGCTAAGTAGACCTCGCCAGGGATCGAACTTGCAACCCTCGGTTTGCTACAGTGCAGAGTAGCCACAGTGCCTTAGTATGCTGAGCTAGCTGAACAGCTAGCATAAGGAACTCCAGAAAAAAAGACCTAAAAGGGCACAAACACAGAGCAAAAAAAACAGAGAAACCGGGTAAGGCTAACAGAGACCCAACCAGTCTCATAGAAACAAGGGGAGGCAACGCCCAGACCCGAGAATACAGAAACCACGGGATAAGGTCGGGGGTCTGAAACTGAGAAAGGATCTTCCCCTAACACAGTGCACCCGCACTCTAGAAAGCAACTGAAGACGAAGGTCCCCAAGTCGCAAAAAAGTGGCTGAGAATACCGAAATATTCAGAAACAAAACCTTGTGCAGCAAGCTCAGATAGGTCTGACGAACAACACCTGAAGCAAAAACACTGCACGCTACAGTCATCTAAAAATTATTCTGAAACTTAAATACTTGCAGGGCAAGTAGAAAGCAGCTGAAGATAGGATCCTTCAGATTGCTAAGTATCTGCTAACCAGCAGATAACGTTGCAGGCTATCCAAGAGCCGCCAGTCCTTCCCACAAATCTTGAACGTGGAGAAAGGAGAAACCTCAATGAGGCTTACCGTACCTCGAATGCTCAGAGGACGAAATAGCAGAGCAACAGATCTCAGATCCTGCTCCAACACCGGACCAGCCCAAGCGACAGACATGTCTGAAAGAAAAGAAAAGAAAGAAAGAAAAAAAAAATCAAAGAAAAAAAAAAAGCACGCATCAGGGGCTTCGTGTTTATGGTAACTGCACTCTGTCAATTTCAGACTATCTACTAAATTGATATTTTTATTTGTTGTTGTAACATTTGGGACATATTGTGGGATGGATGGGGAAGGCATTTATAGCATATTTAGTGTAAAAAAGTGGCTTATCTACCCTAATATAGAGCAATACAGGACACAGCTCCTAAATAGAGGCTCTTACATTTACCTAATATCATTGATTTTTCCCCTCCTCCTCCTATGTGATAAACAACCTAAAATCAGCAACATTGAGGTACTTTATACAAGTCACAGTTACAGAGTTGTGTTTTTAACTATTTTTCTGGCACGCTAGATAAAACTTCTATTTCTGCTGCCTTTTTTTAACTACAACTAGTAAAAGTTAAATTTTAAGTGGAAAAATATCAACTTTATGTGTAGAAAGAGCACACTTTTCCCTATTCTCTTAATAGGGTTTTTTTTTCTTTGATTTAAATGTTGTAATATGCTCTAAGCACACTCCCAGCCAGTTACCTCTTTCTATATTATAGACAACAAGTTCAGCTGGGAGACATTAGCATTTTTGCCTTTTCCAGCAATTCTGGGATCACTTCCCTTTGTTTTGACAGACATGTCTGATGGAAAGGGGGGACAGAAAGACCCCAACACAAGCCCCAAGGGAATGGAAAGAAAAAGGGGGGACTCACCCACCCTAACAGAGCTCGGGTGCCAACCCAATCCGCTCCTCCAAAATAAGGCACTCCCAAGGAGATCTCCCTAGGACCTGGAACAGAGAAAAGTGCAACAGATCCATAGGAAGACCTGTCACAACTCTCTCACTCTCTACGTAGAGAGATCAATTTTCAACAGGTGGAACAGAGCCCACAGAACAGCAGATGCTACCCCTTACAGGAATAAGCCACCTGATCCAACCTCCTACACACAGGGCAGGATAATGACCCTACAGAGAGAGAAAACCCCAGCTCATAAGGAAGACAAACTATCCCCTCTAAAGGGGAGGGCACAGATAAGAACAGCGTACATGTCCACAAGACATGAAGCCATAGTATGATCAGAACACGGACCGAAAGAAAAAAATAATCCAGACACCACTGTTGACCCAACAGAGAAAAAACTCCCCATGAAGAGGAGCACACTTCGTCCGAAGGACAAGTCAGGCCTTAAAGTTTATAACCAGTACCCGAAGGTGGATGTAAACTCTACTCTTCCTGCTTGCAAGCCCAATGAGCTAGCCCCTATGTAGCAAGATAGGGTCCCTGAAAAAACTGGGTCTTCGAGAACCAGTCCACAGGATCATAAGTCTCCAGACATCCAAGAAGGACCCAAGACAAGCACCCGGGACCCAGAATCGTCCTAGAATGAACGACACCCCCAGGGAACACAGATACCCGGTCTGAAGCAATCAGACCTAACAGGGGATTATAACCAGGAAACCCGGAGAACGGGTACAGGACTCACTCATAATTCCCAACCCAAAGGGAAGAGAACACCCTTGGTCGGGGGTCAACAACCCCCCCCCCCCCCAAGGTGCTATGCCACAACAAAGTCACACAATTTCTCTAGAGCCCAAAGGACAAAAGGGCAACACAAAGGGAAATGAGAACGAGAACAGAGTCACCCGAAAGAGAGTAGAAAAGAAAGGCTAGTCTCCATAATCCTTTCAGGGAGAAGAGTGCAAAGCATCCCAAACCCAGGCAGAAAAACATCCCCTAAGCAAAAAGTTTGGAAAAAGAGACAACACCTCCTATCGCCCCTGATATGGAGACGACTAACTCCCGAAGGAAGACAGAGCCTCAGGGCCTTCACTTCCTATTTAAGCGGCCAAAGCCTCCAGAAAGTCCAGACCCAAAGGAAGAGAACCTCTAAAAGGAACAAGTCCTAAAAGGACACTTCCAAAGAAACCATGAAAGGCAAAACCATAAGAACGGCGGTATGATGGAGCTAAATCCTCCAAGCCTCCAACCCACAACGGGAAGGAACACTCTAGTTCCCGGAAAAATCGGAAAAAAAAGACTGAGCATGTCGCCGCAGATCTCAACGGAGTCCTGGCCCCCTAGATTAAAAGGTGAATGAGGACTGAACCAATCCCCCATGTCCCTAAGCAACCACGGACCATCAAGTACTCTCAGGAAGCTAGTTGAAGCTTGTAAAATAACAAGTAAACAACACAAATCATATTGTGACCACTAGGCGCCCTCACCTGACAAGCCGGACATAAAAAGGCGCTATGTGTCTGAACTAGGCTTTAAAGACAGAAGGATTTGTACCCAGTCAGGACCAGCCTGAAACCAAGGGCCACAGCATTGTCAAGGCCACATAGAGTCTCCCCCGAGATGGAGGGATAAAGAACAGTCATACAGAACATAAAACTAGTACGTTCACTCTTATAAAAGTAAATAGTGCGACCACAAAATCGCGAGTATCAATTCCAGAAAAGAAAGTTCCCAAAGGAAACACACAACAATGAGCTTTAGAGCAACCCATAGGTTATCGCCCAGGAAGAACGGACAGACCAGCAGGACCAGCCCAACAAGGGTCCGAGACTTCCAAGCTCAGAAATGGAAAAGGATACACAAATAACAAATACTATAAGAAGATTACTTCATCCCCATATGTCTATGCAAGCAAGCCAGTTGAAGATTAAGACTGAGAATCCCCAGACCCATTAAGAGTGGGATCCTCCAGCAACGCCAAAACGTGCCTCAGTAGAACATTAAGGCGCACCAGTCTATAACGAAAGGCACAATATACCTCCGCCGGGACAAAAAAAAAAAAAGCCTGACGAGCCCCGGTTAACGGAACAAGGACAATATTGTAAGCACACTCCCGGGAGGTGCAGATCCACCAGCGCCAAAGATATGGCTAAGCGGAACCGTGTCGTAACCTCCGGTGGGAACAGGCCACACTCCATAGAAGGATAAGTAGCGTTTGGGTTACCTGCCCTCCTGGGACGAAAGGCAAAGAATGACTGGGGGGTTACCTGCCCTCCTGGGACGAAAGGCAAAGAATGACTGGGGGATGAGGGAAGTGGGGGAGGTATTTAAGGGGAATGGGGAATCTTTGCCTCCTCCTGGTGGCCAGGTTCTGAATTCCCAAAAGTAATGAATGCAGCTGTGGACTCTTTCCATTTATGAAGAAAATAAACAAAGCAGACATATGACCCTTCAGAGTACTTGCTGACAAACCCTTCTCCAGACCCTCCTGGAGAAAAGCCAAAATCTTAGGAATCCTGACTCTACTCCAAGAGTAGCCTCTGGATTCACACCAATACAGATATTGTCGCCATATCTTATGGTAAATTCTTCTAGTCACAGGCTTACGAGCCAGGATCAAGGTCTCAATGACCGACTCTGAGAACCCACGTTTAGCCAAAAGTACAATCTCCAAGCAGTTAACTTCAGAGAAACGAGATTTGGATGAAGGAAGGGACCCTGAAGTAGAAGGTCCTTCCTCAGAGGTAGTCTCCAAGGTGGACAAAATGACATTTCCACTAGGTCGGCATACTAGATCCTGCGAGGCCACGCAGGTGCTATGACGATCACCGACACCCTCTCTTGCTTGATCCGAGCAATAACTCGTGGAAGGAGAGTGAACGGGGGAAACGGGTATCCATCCAGAGCTAAGGTCACTAACTGAGCCAACAGAAAAGTAATAAACACTTCCCATCATCCACAGTGCCTACTATCTGCCTATGCAATTAACCTTACTAGGGTCAATGTACAACGTCCCCCAGCAGTATTAACTGCTTAAGTGCCAAAGTTTCCCTCATATTAAAAAAAAATTAAAAATTCTTGGCACTTACTTAAATATTCATCTGTCCGGGAGAAGGACAGCTCACCTGGTTTGAGAGGGTACCATCCCTCACGGTGGACCTATGGAAAAAGAAAGAACCGAGTAAGCTTACTCAGGCTTTCTGAATAGGGCAGCAAAACTGATTGAGAAAATGCAGTGCGGATTGTACCCCACAAGTTCCCAATTGCTTAAAAGCCACCACTGCCCTACTGAAGAGACTGACGTGGGCTAAGGCTAGATCCCAGGAAAGAACAGAGCAAGCCTACTCTGCTTTAAAATAATAAAATCTTGATTGCAGAAAACTTCTTATCAGACACCAAAAACTTCACCTCCTCCTTGCACCGCAGGCAAAGAGAATGACTGGGGTTTGTGGGAAGGGAAGTGATACTTAACAGCTTTGCTGTGGTGCTCTTTGCCTCCTCCTGCTAGCAAGGAGTGATATTCGCAACAGTAATTAATGATGATCCGTGGATTTACCTGTCATTAGAAAGAAATTACATTTATTAGGTAAGCATAAATGTTTTTATATGGATTAGAATTGCCAGAATTCATTAGTAAAGGCTTTAGTCTAGAACATTATATTTTATGCTAGATTTTCTCAGGCTACAGTTAGCATGAGTTAATTTACAATTCCAAACTAAAAATGTGCTTTTGAGTTATTTCCATACCATAACTTTGTCAAAATCACATAGAAGAACATTGGCTTTTGAAGAAGTTAATTGATTAATATATGACCAGGTAAGAGCCACATGACAGTTGTTAAGACATGGAATTGAACCCCACATAGCAATTCAACACATCTAACCTAGTGCTGTGGGCATGATATTTCATAATAATTGAATGTGCTAAATGCACTTTCTGGTAGGGTGGCTTTCCGGTGGACTATTAAAAAAAGATATTCAACACCAAAATTTATTGTCTCTAGAACAGCTATTTTTGCTAAAGGAATTATACAGCAAAAATGCTTCTATTTAGATTGAAATGCATCCATACGCTATGCTCATGGGTGCATTTCAATTTAAAAAGAAAAAATTTTCTCCCCATATACTTCCATTAGCGAAAATGCTTCTAGTAATGCTTCTGGCTTTCAACGGCATACACAGAGTCTGTGGGTGACCGTGCACCAGTATTCAAACACCACACCTTCTCAGAGTTAGCAGTGGCTGGTATGACACAAAATAAGACTTCAGACACCATACACACCACGGCAAGCTCTCTGAGCTTGAAAAATGGTGTAAGGGCCCTCACAACATATTAGTGTTTTTCAGCAGGATACACAAACAACACTTACTAAAAGCATTTTGCTAATGGTTATATGATGCAAAAACATAATTTATGCTTACCTGATAAATTTATTTCTCTTGTAGTGTATCCAGTCCACGGATCATCCATTACTTGTGGGATATTCTCCTCAACAGGAAGTTGCAAGAGGATCACCCACAGCAGAGCTGCTATATAGCTCCTCCCCTCACTGCCATATCCAGTCATTCGACCGAAACAAGACGAGAAAGGAGAAACCATAGGGTGCAGTGGTGACTGTAGTTTAATTAAAATTTAGACCTGCCTTAAAAGGACAGGGCGGGCCGTGGACTGGATACACTACAAGAGAAATAAATTTATCAGGTAAGCATAAATTATGTTTTCTCTTGTTAAGTGTATCCAGTCCACGGATCATCCATTACTTGTGGGATACCAATACCAAAGCTAAAGTACACGGATGATGGGAGGGACAAGGCAGGAACTTAAACGGAAGGAACCACTGCCTGTAGAACCTTTCTCCCAAAAACAGCCTCCGAAGAAGCAAAAGTGTCAAATTTGTAAAATTTTGAAAAGGTGTGAAGCAAAGACCAAGTCGCAGCTTTGCAAATCTGTTCAACAGAGGCCTAATTTCTAAAGGCCCAGGTGGAAGCCACAGCTCTAGTAGAATGAGCTGTAATCCTTTCAGGGGGCTGCTGTCCAGCAGTCTCATAGGCTAAGCGTATTATGCTCCGAAGCCAAAAGGAGAGAGAGGTTGCCGAAGCTTTTTGACCTCTCCTCTGTCCAGAGTAAACGACTAACAGGGCAGATGTTTGACGAAAATCTTTAGTAGCCTGTAAGTAAAACTTCAAGGCACGGACTACGTCCAGATTATGCAAAAGACGTTCCTTCTTTGAAGAAGGATTAGGACACAATGATGGAACAACAATCTCTTGATTGATATTCCTGTTAGAAACCACCTTAGGTAAAAACCCAGGTTTGGTACGCAGAACTACCTTGTCTGAATGAAAAATCAGATAAGGAGAATCACAATGTAAGGCAGATAACTCAGAGACTCTTCGAGCCAAGGAAATAGCCATAAAAAACAGAACTTTTCGGGGCGGAGCCTGAGGGAGCGCCATGTAGGACGCATAGGCAAACAGCTCCGTGCACAGAGTGTGATTAAATGACCTAAATAGATCACCATTACCCACTAAAAAGGCAGATAAATGAGGGGAGTGAACGCTGGGTTCCCCACACTAGATCCGGCTGCAGACTACAAACTCAAACGGCAGCTTTAGCTGTTACACGCTCCCGGAGCTGAGCCGGGTAGGAGACCAGCCGCCATCTTTAACAGCCACGAGGAAGGCCTGACTCCTAGAATGACATACCGGACCTCTGCTGCAACCTACCATGACAGCACTTGCGCTGTGGACTGTACTCCGGACCGGGTGAGTTCACACTGAAAGGCGGGGTATGGAGGAGAAGACAACGGGAGCCATAATAAGTGAGAGATCACAATAGAGAAGAGGCCCTGAACTCCCGGTCACCACAGGTAACCCCGAGGGTTAAAGGACATGCACAGTCAGGTAGACCCGGCTAAATAGGGGGAAATGCAGCAACCATATACTGTATAAGACCCACAGCAGAAGCCCAAAGCATATTACGCTGATAACACTCACCTGGCCGGGGCAGGACTATCCCTTATATGGGGAAGGTGGATAGTGAGTTCATGAGCTACAGTCCCTACAGGGATGCATAAACCAAGGGCTGCAGGACAAATGGAAGCTGGCAATTAAATGCTACAACATAGGGGAGCACAGACATCTTTACTCCCTTAGCCACACTACCGATCACCCCTCAGATGCCATTATAAACAGGGCTGGAAGTCAGAAAATAAATTGAGACTTTAATCCTTTCTAGGAAGGAGATAGGCTCCCTCCTAGCCTGCCCTAGATTACCGCCAATACTGACTGTAGACCTATCCTGCTACTGCCTAAGGAATAACCCCAGCCTAGCTAAGACAACATCTCTATCTACCTCTAACATGTCTCAAAGAAAACCACCCAAGTCTGCTGCAGGAAGCAAAATGTCCTCTGCAAATCTTTTCTTTAAACCAGCTAAGGGTGACAAGCAAATAGAGACTTCAATTAAAGACCCGGAGGAGGAAGCAGATTCGGACACCAATAGCACCTCCATTATGGATGACTTGACACCTGTCACTAAAGCAGACATCAAACACTTGGTATCCAAGCAATACATATCGTCCAATTTTGAGAAGCTCCTGGAAAAGATGGACACTATGCAACAGTCTGTCACCAGCAGTCTAGCTGACATTAAACAAGAGGTCCAAGACTTAGGCAACAGGGTAGCAACACTAGAAGACAACGAAACTTCTACACTCGACGAGGTTTCTACACTATCCCAACAAGTGGCCTCACAACAATTAGAGCTAGATACAATCCAAGAGCGGATGGAAGATCTGGAAAACCGGAGTCGCAGATGCAACATCCGAATGAAAGGGATCCCCGAATCTGTGACACCTGGTGATCTGGAAAGATATCTGACTCAGCTCTTCCAGGCCATAACAGGGCAATCTGAAGATCATTTATTCCAGATGGAAAGGGCCCATAGGGCTCTGAGAGCAAAACCCAAGGGGGATGCCCCTCCAAGGGATGTAATTGTCCGAATGTTCCGCTTCAGAGAAAAAGAGGCAATATTGGCAGCCTCAAGACAGAACCCGACCTTCAAGTTCCAGGGCTCGGTGGTCCAGTTTTTCCAGGACCTATGTCTGAAGACACTTCAGAAGAGGGGTGCTTTGCGACCACTTACACAGCTATTAAGGAAAAACCAGATCCCCTACCGTTGGGGATTCCCTTTCGCCCTTAACATCAGTCAGAACGGGGTGACCTTCACAATAAGGGACCCAAAGGATATACCTGAAATATGCCAACATCTTGGCCTGGACTCCCCCCGACTATCCCCAGATTCACATCGAGGGGAGGAAGGGAAACTGAATACAGCAAGCGCCCACTCCAGAACTCGAAATTGGTCACAGGTCACTAAGAAGAAGCAAAAAACTTGAAGAGAGACAGAAACTCTTCAGATACCAGGACGAGATCCTACACAGATAAGTACTGTACTGACCCTTCTTTCCACAGGTGGGACTCTTGTTGAACTGTGAGCCTTAGGCCAGAGCCAGCTATCTTCCTCCCTCTGTATAGTGAGAGACTTGGTATTAGATACATAGGCAGCTGAGGCCGGCTGCAGTGGCCAAAGGGCCAGAGAAAGCCCTGAATCAAGAACTCTAACCCCCAAAGACATTATGGACATACTGGTTTAGAGGGAGGGGGAGAAAACATGATCTGGTATTTTGTTATGGATGATAAAAAAAAAAAAGAAAAAAGTTGCCCAAATCAGTAGGCCAGCTATACAAGAGTAGATGGTACCCTAAATATCTCAGGCTACCTATCTATTATTTACACACAAAGAATTATAGGTTATTTGTTTGATATTTATTGCACGTTTGTTATGCCTATTTGGTAAGTTGTTATTGCACTATGCTTGAATGGGGTGCATGGGCGCCAGGCCCAGACACTCAATACTTTTGTATTACAGCAGTTAAAATGTTACTTTATCATGCTAAGTATGGTTTTAAAATGTTTCTGTTTTGTTTTTGTTTATGTGGTACAAGATATATAGATAGGAAGGAAGGTGGTCCCGCTATAGACTCAGGGAGGGTAAGTTTTATGTAATGACCCAAAAACTTAGAATAATCTCACACAATGTGAGAGGTCTGAACTCGGAAGTTAAACGTAGAACTGCCCTTACCCAATATACTAGAATGAAAGCCGAGATCATAATGCTACAAGAAACCCATTTTATCGAAAAGGTGATTCCTAAGTACTGGTCCAAACAATTTCCCATACACTATCATTCGACTACTGACACAAAAAAGAGGGGGGTATCTATTTTAATTCATCATTCACTTCAATTCCTCACTGAGGAAACTATAATAGACCCGGAAGGCAGGTATCTTATTGTTAGAGGGACTATACAGAATACTCCGGTTACTATCTGTAATGTCTATGCCCCTAATGAGAAGCAAGACTCTTTTTTCAGACACATATCACATCTACTAACCCAATGGTCACAGACCAGGATTATTCTAGCTGGAGACTTTAATATATCCCTGACCCCACACAAAACAGGACCAGGACTCAAAGTGACTAATAAACAACAGAGGCACAATATTATAGCGAAATCCATTAGGGATTCCCTAGCCACACATAATATCCTAGACTCATGGGAAGCTAAATACGGTAAGACAACGGACTATACATTCTACTCCCATGCCCACAAAACATACTCGAGATTAGACTACATTTTTCTTAGCCAAACCTTATTGCCAAACATAGTCACTTCATCCATACACTCCTGTGTGTGGTCTGACCACTCACTGGTACAGATTGAACTGACAGGTATCTTAATCCTAAACAGACAGAGGTCGTGGACCTTTGACCCGATAACAGTTAAACACCAACATACTCATACGGCTATGTCTAAGGCATTAGGAGAATATTGGTCGGAGAATGTGGGCTCTACGTCTAACCCCATTAATACCTGGGCAGCCCACAAACCATTCATTAGGGGACTACTTATCAAAGCAAAGACTAGAGCCATTAAGAAAACACTAGAGATTAAACAGAGACTCCAGACAGAGATTGAGGGACTGGAGAAAAGACACCAGCAAACACTCTCCCCAACTGTATTTAAGACCCTTCAAGCTAAGAGAAAAGACTTGACCAAAATACTAGATTCCCACTCAGTCAGGGCAATACAGACATTAAAGGCCCACTACTACCTCTACTCTAACAAACCGGATAGGTACTTAGCCCACAAATTGAGAGAAAGGGTTAGAAACTTCGCCATTCCAGTACTGCAAAAACCGGATGGGGACCGCACATCCCATCCACAGGAGATAGCCGACACTTTTGCTGACTATTATTCCTCCCTCTATGATGGGAAAAAGGTGAAACACACGACACAGACTAAGGAGACCCTAAGACGACTACTAGACAGGGCCAACCTTCCTAGACTCTCCACACAAGATAATGACGACCTGAACGCTGACATCTCGATAGGGGAAATCCTCCTGGCAATTAAGGACCTGAAATTAGGCAAGGCGCCGGGGCCTGACGGCTACCCGGCAGAATACTACAGAATTTTCAAGTCAGATCTAGTCAAACATCTACAGAAATTTTGCAACGATGTCATGGGAGGTAGAGAAATACCGACAGATCTCCTAAGGGCCAAGATAGTAGTAATTCCTAAGCCAGGTAAAAACCCAGAGAACTGTCAAAGTTATAGACCAATATCCCTGATAAATCAGGATGTTAAAATTCTCACGAAAATACTAGCAAATAGGCTCAGGAAAATAGCACCACATTTGGTCCACCCAGACCAGGTGGGGTTTATTTCAGAAAGGGAGGCTCCTGATAATGTTAGGAGGACCATTACACTCATAGACTACTTAAAGGCCACAGGGACGCCTTCTCTGCTCCTCTCATTGGACGCGGAGAAGGCGTTCGACAGGATAGACTGGACCTACATGACTACGATCTTGACGGAGATGGGATTTAGTAGGGCATTTATGAAGGCGATAAGGGGAATCTACTCTACCCCAACGGCAGTCATTAGAGCGGCGGGTTTTCAGTCCAGACCCATCCAGATCCTTAGTGGCACGAGGCAGGGGTGTCCCCTGTCCCCATTGCTCTTTGCCCTATGCATAGAGCCACTAGCGGCAGCCATAAGACAAAATCCTGACATTTCTGGGGTAAGGGTGGGGGATTTAGAATACAAAATATCGCTTTTTGCAGATGACGTTCTATTAACCATAACTAGACCCTTGATATCTCTCCCTAACCTTTACCAGACGCTGCATGACTTCTCACTGGTGTCAGGTTATAAGATCAATTTAGAGAAAAGTGAGGCGCTACCTTTATCTCTCCCAGCACATACAAAAAAATTAATAGAAGCCAACTTTGAGTTCGCATGGGCCAAAAAATCGATTACATATCTAGGTATTAAAATTGCGGAATCATATCACTCCTTACATAACTTAAATTACGCCCCTCTCTATAAGACCATAGACAAAGACCTCAAGAAATGGAAAACCTATAACTTTTCCTGGTATGGGAGACTCTCTGCTATTAAAATGAATATCCTGCCCAGGATTCTGTATCTTTTTAGAACTTTACCCATGATGATACCTAAACCAGAATTGCTTAAATTGCAATCGTCCCTTAACAACTTCCTGAGGCAGGATAGAAAAGCGAGAATAGCCTCCCGTACGTTATCCAGACACAGACAACTAGGGGGGGTGGGCATGCCGAATTTGTTAGATTATTACTATGCGGCCAGACTAGCCCAGACCTCTTTACTAAACCAGAATAACCCTAAGATCCTTTGGACCCAGATAGAGGCGGGTTTGGGGGGGTATGACTGCCCTGCAGATGCTTTATGGGAAGTGGGGCATTCACTGGAGGAACAAAGCTTTAGATCACTGGCCATGATTGACACTATCAAGATTTGGAGATCTCTCACAGGCACCCTGAAACTGATGCCGGCAAGCACAGGCATTAAGCCGGTAGGAGCTTTACTTCCACCTGAGATTCGTGTACAGGTGGGGAAGTGGCTCAATAAGGGGCTCTACAGGGTGGCAGATTTTTTGGAGGGCAGACATATACAGACGTATTCTCAACTGAAAGACAAAATACAGCCATTGAAATTGCATTGGTTCCTATACCTACAGCTCTCCTCGGCGGTGCAGGGCTACTGCTACCCTTGGAAAGCTCAGACAATGACCCCCTTGGAGCGGATTTGCACTGCTCCAGACAGACAGAGACAGCTGATATCAAAACTATATATAGCCTTACAGACAGCCGCAGAGCCGAGCATCTCGACGCTACTGACCAAATGGGGACATGATACTGGACTGAATATATCAAGGGAACAATGGGAGCAGGTGATGTTTGATACTAGTAGGGGTTTGATTAACGCCGACCTGCGAGAAAATTGTATAAAGACAGCTTTTAGATGGTATCTCACACCTGAGAAAACATGCCACTTCTCTCAAAATGGGTCAAATCACTGCTATAGAGGTTGTCAGGAAAGGGGTACATACCTCCACATGTGGTGGACATGCCCTCAAATTAGAATTATTTGGGAAAAACTCCAAGAATTTATAAATAGGTTACTCCAAGAGCATATCACTTTGACTCCAGCGCATGCACTCCTGAACTATAGATTTACACAATATAATAAGGTCATAAACACATTTATTAAGACTCTATGTACAGCAACCAGAGTCTGTATAGCCAGACACTGGAAAGTAGGGGCCCCCGAGTGGCAGGAGATAATGGGCAAGATAGAGCATTTATATACTATGTCGGAAATATCGGCCTCTATACAAGGTGATAGGGAACAGTTCACCAAAATATGGTTTTACTGGATAATGAATGAGAAAGAATAAGACTATATGTATCATGCTACAATAAACCATATTATATGAACGGCAAGCAAGGGAACTCTTAATTAAAAATAAGGCGGGAGTTTGGGACCACACCTTCTTCGGTAGACTAGACTCAACTCTTAGATGTTATCTCTTTACAGGAACTATCAGAGCCTAGACAAAAAATGATCAGAGCAAAAAGATGCTCACCACTAGTACCACAGTTATGAAGTTAGTTTGTAGTTGTTGTTTTTTTTTCTGTTTTATGTTTTAGGTTTTTCTTTCTCTTTTGTACCCCTTGTTTCTTTTTTTCTTTTTTTTTATGTTATGGGGAATCTATTATTATTACTTTATAAGAATGTATAAAAAGGGCAAAGCGTATATACAGAGATATGCTAGATATTGTCAGTCACTTCTATCCCACAAGTACCGGTGTGGTACAGGACGGGGGGCATCTAAAGGAATGTAAGCTTCTATAAATTGTAATTTTGTGCATTATAGATGTCATATCTGATTAATCACTGGTTGTACTGTCTTTCAATGATTGTTGCCCACAATAAAGATTTATTTCAATTAAAAAAACAGAACTTTTCAAGATAAAAGTTTAATATCAATGGAATGAAGGGGTTCAAACGGAACTCCCTGAAGAACTTTAAGAACCAAGTTTAAGCTCCACGGGGGAGCAACAGTTTTAAACACAGGCTTAATCCTAACCAAAGCCTGACAAAATGCCTGGACGTCTGGAACTTCTGCCAGACGTTTGTGCAAAATAGACAGAGCAGAGATCTGTCCTTTTAAAGAACTAGCTGATAAGCCTTTGTCCAAACCCTCTTGGAGAAAGGACAATATCCTAGGAATCCTAACCTTACTCCATGAGTAACTCTTGGATTCACACCAATAAAGATATTTACGTCATATCTTATGGTAGATTTTCCTGGTGACAGGCTTCCAAGCCTGTATTAAGGTATCAATGACTGACTCGGAGAAGCCACGCCTTGATAGAATCAAGCGTTCAATCTCCATGCAGTCAGTCTCAGAGAAATTAGATTTGGATGATTGAAAGGACCTTGTATTAGAAGGTCCTGCCTCAGAGGCAGAGTCCATGGTGGAAGAGATGACATGTCCACTAGGTCTGCATACCAGGTCCTGCGTGGCCACGCAGGCGCTATCAGAATCACCGATGCTCTCTCCTGTTTGATTTTGGCAATCAGTCGAGGGAGCAGAGGAAACGGTGGAAACACATAGGCCAGGTTGAAGAACCAAGGAGCTGCTAGAGCATCTATCAGCGTTGCTCCCGGGTCCCTGGACCTGGATCCGTAACAAGGAAGCTTGGTGTTCTGGAGAGACGCCATGAGATCCAGTTCTGGTTTGCCCCAAAGATGGACCAGTGGAGCAAACACCTCCAGATGCAGTTCCCACTCCCCCGGATGAAAAGTCTGACGACTTAGAAAATCCGCCTCCCAGTTCTCTACGCCTGGGATGTGGATCGCTGACAGGTGGCAAGAGTGAGACTCTGCCCAGCGAATTATCTTTGAGACTTCTAACATCGCTAGGGAACTCCTGGTTCCCCCTTGATGGTTGATGTAAGCCACAGTCGTGATGTTGTCCGACTGAAATCTGATGAACCTCAGTGTTGCTAACTGAGGCCAAGCTAGAAGAGCCTTGAATATTGCTCTTAACTCCAGAATATTTATTGGGAGGAGTTTCTCCTCCTGAGTCCACGATCCCTGAGCCTTCAGGGAGTTCCAGACTGCGCCCCAACCTAGAAGGCTGGCATCTGTTGTTACAATCGTCCAATCTGGCCTGCGAAAGGTCATACCCTTGGACAGATGGACCCGAGAAAGCCACCAGAGAAGAGAATCTCTGGTCTCTTGATCCAGATTTAGTAGAGGGGACAAATCTGAGTAATCCCCATTCCACTGACTTAGCATGCTTAATTGCAGCGGTCTGAGATGCAGGCGCACAAATGGCACTATGTCCATTGCCGCTACCATTAAGCCGATTACTTCCATGCACTGAGCCACTGACAGGCGTGGAATGGAATGAAGGACACGGCAAGCATTTAGAAGTTTTGATAACCTGGACTACGTCAGGTAAATTTTCATCTCTACAGAATCTATAAGAGTCCCTAGGAAGGAGACTCTTGTGAGTGGTGATAGAGAACTCTTTTCCACGTTCACTTTCCACCCATGCGACCTCAGAAATGCCAGAACTATCTCTGTATGAGACTTGGCAATTTGAAAGCTTGACGCCTGTATCAGGATGTCGTCTAGATACGGAGCCACCGCTATGCCTCACGGTCTTAGAACCGCCAGAAGTGAGCCCAGAACCTTTGTAAAAATTCTCGGGGCAGTGGCCAACCCGAAGGGAAGAGCTACAAATTGGTAATGCCTGTCTAGAAAGGCAAACCTTAGGAACCGATGATGATCTTTGTGAATCGGTATGTGAAGGTAGGCATCCTTTAAGTCCACTGTGGTCATGTACTGACCCGCTTGGATCATGGGTAGGATGGTCCGAATAGTTTCCATTTTGAATGATGGAACTCTGAGGAATTTGTTTAAGATCTTAAGATCCAAGATTGGTCTGAAGGTTCCCTCTTTCTTGGGAACCACAAACAGATTTGAATAAAATCCCTGTCCTTGTTCCGTCCGCGGAACTGGATGGATCACTCCCATTACTAGGAGGTCTTGCACACAGCTTAGGAATGCCTCTTTCTTTATCTGGTTTGCTGATAACCTTGAAAGATGAAATCTCCCTTGTGGAGGAGAAGCTTTGAAGTCCAGAAGATATCCCTGAGATATGATCTCCAACGCCCAGGGATCCTGAACATCTCTTGCCCACGCCTGGGCGAAGAGAGAAAGTCTGCCCCCCACTAGATCCGTTTCCGGATAGGGGGCCGTTCCTTCATGCTGTCTTGGGGGCAGCAGCAGGCTTTCTGGCCTGCTTGCCCTTGTTCCAGGACTGGTTAGGTTTCCAGGCCTGTCTGGAATGAGCAACAGTTCCCTCTTGTTTTGAAGCAGAGGAAGTTGATGCTGCTCCTGCCTTGAAATTTCGAAAGGCACGAAAATTAGACTGTTTGGCCTTTGATTTGGCCCTGTCCTGAGGAAGGGTATGACCCTTGCCTCCAGTAATGTCAGCAATAATTTCCTTCAAGCCAGGCCCGAATAAGGTCTGCCCCTTTAAAGGAATGTTGAGTAATTTAGACTTTGAAGTCACGTCAGCTGACCAGGATTTAAGCCATAGCGCCCTACGCGCCTGGATGGCGAATCCGGAATTCTTAGCCGTTAGTTTAGTCAAATGAACAATGGCATCAGAAACAAATGAGTTAGCTAGCTTAAGCGTTCTAAGCTTGTCAATAATTTCATTCAATGGAGCTGTCTGGATGGCCTCTTCCAGGGCCTCAAACCAGAATGCCGCCGCAGCAGTGACAGGCGCAATGCATGCAAGGGGCTGTAAAATAAAACCTTGTTGAATAAACATTTTCTTAAGGTAACCCTCCAATTTTTTATCCATTGGATCTGAAAAAGCACAACTGTCCTCAACCGGGATAGTGGTACGCTTTGCTAAAGTAGAAACTGCTCCCTCCACCTTAGGGACCGTCTGCCATAAGTCCCATGTAGTGGGAGGTTGGGAAAAGGGGAAAAGGGCACACCGGGTCTATCCCACTCCTTGCTAATAATTTCTGTAAGCCTTTTAGGTATAGGAAAAACGTCAGTACACACCGGCACCGCATAGTATCTATCCAGCCTACACAATTTCTCTGGAATTGCAGCTAATACCTCCCCAAGCAATACACGGAGGTTCTCAAGCTTAAATTTAAAATTAGAAATCTCTGAATCAGGTTTCCCCAAGTCAGAGATGTCACCCACAGACTGAAGCTCTCCGTCCTCATGTTCTGCATACTGTGACGCAGTATCAGACATGGCTCTAACAGCATTTGCGCGCTCTGTATCTCTCCTAACCCCAGAGCTATCGCGCTTGCCTCTTAATTCAGGCAATCTAGATAATACCTCTGACAGGGTATTATTCATGATTGCAGCCATGTCCTGCAAGGTAATCGCTATGGGCGTCCCTGATGTAATTGGCGCCATATTAGCGTGCGTCCCCTGAGCGGGAGGCGAAGGGTCTGACACGTGGGGAGAGTTAGTCGGCATAACTTCCCCCTCGACAGAACCCTCTGGTGATAATTCTTTTATAGATAAAGACTGATCTTTACTGTTTAAGGTGAAATCAATACATTTAGTACACATTCTCCTATGGGGCTCCACCATGGCTTTCAAACATAATGAACAAGTAGGTTCCTCTGTGTCAGATATGTTTAAACAGACTAGCAATGAGACTAGCAAGCTTGGAAAACACTTTAAAACAAGTTTACAAGCAATATAAAAAATGTTACTGCGCCTTTAAGAAACACAAATTTTCCCAAATTTTGAAATAACAGTGAAAAAATGCAGTTACACTAACGAAATTTTTACAGTGTATGTAATAAGTTAGCAGAGCATTGCACCCACTTGCAAATGGATGATTAACCCCTTAATACCAAAAACGGAATAACAAATGACAAAAACGTTTTTTAAACAGTCACAACAACTGCCACAGCTCTACTGTGGGGCTTTTTACCTCCCTCAATACGACTTTTGAAGCCTTTTGAGCCCTTCAGAGAAGTCCTGGATCATGCAGGAAGAAGCTGGATGTCTGTGTCTGTAATTTTTGCTGTGCAAAAAAACACCAAAATAGGCCCCTCCCACTCATATTACAACAGTGGGAAGCCTCAGGGAACTGTTTCTAGGCAAAATTCAAGCCAGCCATGTAGAAAAAACTAGGCCCCAATAAGTTTTATCACCAAACATATGTAAAAAATGATTAAACATGCCAGCAAACGTTTTAAAATACACTTTTATAAGAGTATGTATCTTTATTAATAAGCCTGATACCAGTCGCTATCACTGCATTTAAGGCTTTACTTACATTACTTCGGTATCAGCAGCATTTTCTAGCAAATTCCATTCCCTAGAAAAATATTTTAACTGCACATACCTTATTACAGGAAAACCTGCACGCTATTCCCCCTCTGAAGTTACCTCACTCCTCAGAATATGTGAGAACAGCAAAGGATCTTAGTTACTTCTGCTAAGATCATAGAAAACGCAGGCAGATTCTTCTTCTAAATACTGCCTGAGATAAACAGTACACTCCGGTACCATTTAAAAAACAGAATTTATGTTTACCTGATAAATTACTTTCTCCAACGGTGTGTCCGGTCCACGGCGTCATCCTTACTTGTGGGATATTCTCTTCCCCAACAGGAAATGGCAAAGAGCCCAGCAAAGCTGGTCACATGATCCCTCCTAGGCTCCGCCTACCCCAGTCATTCGACCGACGTTAAGGAGGAATATTTGCATAGGAGAAACCATATGATACCGTGGTGACTGTAGTTAAAAAAAAAATAAATTATCAGACCTGATTAAAAAACCAGGGCGGGCCGTGGACCCGACACACCCTTGGAGAAAGTAATTTATCAGGTAAACATAAATTCTGTTTTCTCCAACATAGGTGTGTCCGGTCCACGGCGTCATCCTTACTTGTGGGAACCAATACCAAAGCTTTAGGACACGGATGAAGGGAGGGAGCAAATCAGGTCACCTAAATGGAAGGCACCACGGCTTGCAAAACCTTTCTCCCAAAAAATAGCCTCAGAAGAAGCAAAAGTATCAAACTTGTAAAATTTGGTAAAAGTGTGCAGTGAAGACCAAGTCGCTGCCCTACATATCTGATCAACAGAAGCCTCGTTCTTGAAGGCCCATGTGGAAGCCACAGCCCTAGTGGAATGAGCTGTGATTCTTTCAGGAGGCTGCCGTCCGGCAGTCTCGTAAGCCAATCTGATGATGCTTTTAATCCAAAAAGAGAGAGAGGTAGAAGTTGCTTTTTGACCTCTCCTTTTACCAGAATAAACAACAAACAAGGAAGATGTTTGTCTAAAATCCTTTGTAGCATCAAAATAGAATTTTAGAGCGCGAACAACATCCAAATTGTGCAACAAACGTTCCTTCTTCGAAACTGGTTTCGGACACAAAGAAGGCACGACTATCTCCTGGTTAATGTTTTTGTTAGAAACAACTTTTGGAAGAAAACCAGGTTTAGTACGTAAAACCACCTTATCTGCATGGAACACCAGATAAGGAGGAGAACACTGCAGAGCAGATAATTCTGAAACTCTTCTAGCAGAAGAAATTGCAACCAAAAACAAAACTTTCCAAGATAATAACTTAATATCAACGGAATGAAAGGGTTCAAACGGAACCCCCTGAAGAACTGAAAGAACTAAGTTGAGACTCCAAGGAGGAGTCAAAGGTTTGTAAACAGGCTTGATTCTAACCAGAGCCTGAACAAAGGCTTGAACATCTGGCACAGCTGCCAGCTTTTTGTGAAGTAACACAGACAAGGCAGAAATCTGTCCCTTCAAGGAACTTGCAGATAATCCTTTCTCCAATCCTTCTTGAAGAAAGGATAGAATCCTAGGAATCTTTACCTTGTCCCAAGGGAATCCTTTAGATTCACACCAACAGATATATTTTTTCCATATTTTGTGGTAAATTTTTCTAGTTACAGGCTTTCTGGCCTGAACAAGAGTATCAATAACAGAATCTGAGAACCCTCGCTTTGATAAGATCAAGCGTTCAATCTCCAAGCAGTCAGCTGGAGTGGGACCAGATTCGGATGTTCGAACGGACCTTGAACAAGAAGGTCTCGTCTCAAAGGTAGCTTCCATGGTGGAGCCGATGACATATTCACCAGATCTGCATACCAAGTCCTGCGTGGCCACGCAGGAGCTATCAAGATCACCGACGCCCTCTCCTGATTGATCCTGGCTACCAGCCTGGGGATGAGAGGAAACGGCGGGAATACATAAGCTAGTTTGAAGGTCCAAGGTGCTACTAGTGCATCTACTAGAGTCGCCTTGGGATCCCTGGATCTGGACCCGTAGCAAGGAACCTTGAAGTTCTGACGAGAGGCCATCAGATCCATGTCTGGAATGCCCCACAGTTGAGTGATTTGGGCAAAGATTTCCGGATGGAGTTCCCACTCCCCCGGATGCAATGTCTGACGACTCAGAAAATCCGCTTCCCAATTTTCCACTCCTGGGATGTGGATTGCAGACAGGTGGCAGGAGCGAGTCTCCGCCCCTTGAATGATTTTGGTCACTTCTTCCATCGCCAGGGAACTCCTTGTTCCCCCCTGATGGTTGATGTACGCAACAGTCGTCATGTTGTCTGATTGAAACCGTATGAACTTGGCCCTCGCTAGCTGAGGCCAAGCCTTGAGAGCATTGAATATCGCTCTCAGTTCCAGAATATTTTAAAAAAAACACTAAAAAACTCTAAGCCATCTCCGTGGAGATGTTGCCTGTACAACGGCAAAGAGAATGACTGGGGTAGGCGGAGCCTAGGAGGGATCATGTGACCAGCTTTGCTGGGCTCTTTGCCATTTCCTGTTGGGGAAGAGAATATCCCACAAGTAAGGATGACGCCGTGGACCGGACACACCTATGTTGGAGAAATAAGAAACTTTTGATTGAAGAAATAAACTAAGTATAAAACACCACAGTCCTCTTACGACCTCCATCTTAGTTGAGAGTTGTAAGAGAATGACAGGATATGGCAGTGAGGGGATGAGTCCACGGATTCATCCTTTACTTGTGGGATATTATCCTCCAGCTAACAGGAAGTGGCAAAGAGCACCAAAGCAGAGCTGTCTATATAGCTCCTCCCTTAGCTCCACTCCCCAGTCATTCGACCGAAGGTACAGGAAGAAAAAGGAGAAACTAAAAGGTGCAGAGGTGACTGAAGTTTAAAATCAAAATAATATAATCTGTCTTAAATTGACAGGGCGGGCCGTGGACTCGTCGTATCATAGAAGAAATCAATTTAGCAGGTAAGAATGAATTTACTCCACGGATTCATCCTTTACTTGTGGGATACAATACCAAAGCTACAGGACACGGATGAACGGGAGGGACAAGACAGATGGCTAAACAGAAGGAACCACTGCTTGAAGAACATTTCTCCCAAAAATAGCCTCCGAAGAAGCAAAAGTATCAAATTTGGAAAATTTGGAAAAGATATGAAGCGAAGACCAAGTCGCAGCCTTACAAATCTGTTCAACAGAAGCATCATTTTTAAAAGCCCATGTGGAAGCCACCGCTCTAGTAGAGTGAGCTGTAATTCTTTCAGGAGGCTGCTGTCCAGCAGTCTCGTATGCCAAACGGATAAGAGAGGTAGCCGTAGCTTTTTGACCCCTACGTTTTCCAGAATAGACAACAAACAGAGAAGATGTTTGACGAAAATCTTTGGTCGCTTGCAAGTAAAACTTCAAAGCACGAACCACATCCAAGTTGTGCAACAGACGCTCCTTCTTAAAGGAAGGATTAGGACACAGAGAAGGAACAACAATTTCCTGATTAATATTCTTATTAGTAACAACCTTAGGAAGGAATCCAGGTTTGGAACGCAAAACCACCTTATCAGCATGAAAAACAAGATAAGGCGAGTCGCATTGCAATGCAGATAGCTCAGAAACTCTTCGAGCCGAAGAGATAGCAACTAAAAAACATAATTTATGTAAGAACTTACCTGATAAATTCATTTCTTTCATATTAGCAAGAGTCCATGAGCTAGTGACGTATGGGATATACATTCCTACCAGGAGGGGCAAAGTTTCCCAAACCTCAAAATGCCTATAAATACACCCCTCA
The DNA here is from genome assembly GCF_027579735.1 of Bombina bombina. Taxonomy (NCBI): domain Eukaryota; kingdom Metazoa; phylum Chordata; class Amphibia; order Anura; family Bombinatoridae; genus Bombina; species Bombina bombina. The sequence continues at coordinate 1,457,027,768 of NC_069499.1, read as the reverse complement.
CCACACCCACAATTCAGTTTAACGAATAGCCAAGAAGTGGGGTGATAAAAAAGTGCGAAAGCATATAAAATAAGGAATTGGAATAATTGTGCTTTATACAAAATCATAACCACCACAAAAAAAGGGCGGGCCTCATGGACTCTTGCTAATATGAAAGAAATGAATTTATCAGGTAAGTTCTTACATAAATTATGTTTTCTTTCATGTAATTAGCAAGAGTCCATGAGCTAGTGACGTATGGGATAATGATTACCCAAGATGTGGATCTTTCCACACAAGAGTCACTAGAGAGGGAGGGATAAAATAAAGACAGCCAATTCCTGCTGAAAATAATCCACACCCAAAATAAAGTTTAATGAAAAACATAAGCAGAAGATTCAAACTGAAACCGCTGCCTGAAGTACTTTTCTACCAAAAACTGCTTCAGAAGAAGAAAATACATCAAAATGGTAGAATTTAGTAAAAGTATGCAAAGAGGACCAAGTTGCTGCTTTGCAAATCTGATCAACCGAAGCTTCATTCCTAAACGCCCAGGAAGTAGAAACTGACCTAGTAGAATGAGCTGTAATCCTCTGAGGCGGAGTTTTACCCGACTCAACATAGGCAAGATGAATTAAAGATTTCAACCAAGATGCCAAAGAAATGGCAGAAGCTTTCTGGCCTTTTCTAGCACCGGAAAAAATAACAAATAGACTAGAAGTCTTACGGAAAGACTTAGTAGCTTCAACATAATATTTCAAAGCTCTAACAACATCCAAAGAATGCAACGATTTCTCCTTAGAATTCTTAGGATTAGGACATAATGAAGGAACCACAATTTCTCTACTAATGTTGTTGGAATTCACAACTTTAGGTAAAAATTCAAAAGAAGTTCGCAACACCGCCTTATCCTGATGAAAAATCAGAAAAGGAGACTCACAAGAAAGAGCAGATAATTCAGAGACTCTTCTGGCAGAAGAGATGGACAAAAGGAACAAAACTTTCCAAGAAAGTAATTTAATGTCCAATGAATGCATAGGTTCAAATGGAGGAGCTTGAAGAGCCCCCAGAACCAAATTCAAACTCCAAGGAGGAGAAATTGACTTAATGACAGGCTTTATACGAACCAAAGCTTGTACAAAACAATGAATATCAGGAAGAAAAGCAATCTTTCTGTGAAAAAGAACAGAAAGAGCAGAGATTTGTCCTTTCAAGGAACTTGCGGACAAACCCTTATCTAAACCATCCTGAAGAAACTGTAATATTCTCGGTATTCTAAAAGAATGCCAAGAAAAATGATGAGAAAGACACCAAGAAATATAAGTCTTCCAGACTCTATAATATATCTCTCTAGATACAGATTTACGAGCCTGTAACATAGTATTAATCACAGAGTCAGAGAAACCTCTTTGACCAAGAATCAAGCGTTCAATCTCCATACCTTTAAATTTAAGGATTTCAGATCCTGATGGAAAAAAGGACCTTGAGACAGAAGGTCTGGTCTTAACGGAAGAGTCCACGGTTGGCAAGAGGCCATCCGGACAAGATCCGCATACCAAAACCTGTGAGGCCATGCCGGAGCTACCAGCAGAACAAACGAGCATTCCTTCAGAATCTTGGAGATTACTCTTGGAAGAAGAACTAGAGGCGGAAAGATATAGGCAGGATGATACTTCCAAGGAAGTGATAATGCATACACTGCCTCCGCCTGAGGATCCTGGGATCTGGACAGATACCTGGAAAGTTTCTTGTTTAGATGAGACGCCATCAGATCTATTTCTGGAAGTTCCCACATTTGAACAATCTGAAGAAATACCTCTGGGTGAAGAGACCATTCGCCCGGATGCAACGTTTGGCGACTGAGATAATCCGCTTCCCAATTGTCTATACCTGGGATATGAACCGCAGAGATTAGACAGGAGCTGGATTCCGCCCAAACCAAAATTCGAGATACTTCTTTCATAGCCAGAGGACTGTGGGTCCCTCCTTGATGATTGATGTATGCCACAGATGTGACATTGTCTGTCTGAAAACAAATGAACGATTCTCTCTTCAGAAGAGGCCAAAACTGAAGAGCTCTGAAAATTGCACGGAGTTCCAAAATATTGATCGGTAATCTCACCTCCTGAGATTCCCAAACTCCTTGTGCCGTCAGAGATCCCCACACAGCTCCCCAACCTGTGAGACTTGCATCTGTTGAAATTACAGTCCAGGTCGGAAGCACAAAAGAAGCCCCCTGAATAAAAAGATGGTGATCTGTCCACCACGTTAGAGAGTGTCGAACAATCGGTTTTAAAGATATTAATTGAGATATCTTTGTGTAATCCTTGCACCATTGATTCAGCATACAGAGCTGAAGAGGTCGCATGTGAAAACGAGCAAAGGGGATCGCGTCCGATGCAGCAGTCATAAGACCTAGAATTTCCATGCATAAGGCTACCGAAGGGAATGATTGTGACTGAAGGTTTCGACAAGCTGCAATCAATTTTAGACGTCTCTTGTCTGTTAAAGACAGAGTCATGGACACTGAATCTATCTGGAAACCCAGAAAGGTTACCCTTGTCTGAGGAATCAAAGAACTTTTTGGTAAATTGATCCTCCAACCATGATCTTGAAGAAACAACACAAGTCGATTCGTATGAGATTCTGCTAAATGTAAAGACTGAGCAAGTACCAAGATATCGTCCAAATAAGGAAATACCACAATACCCTGTTCTCTGATTACAGACAGAAGGGCACCGAGAACCTTTGAAAAAATTCTTGGAGCTGTAGCTAGGCCAAACGGTAGAGCCACAAACTGGTAATGCTTGTCCAGAAAAGAGAATCTCAGGAACTGATAATGATCTGGATGAATCGGAATATGCAGATATGCATCCTGTAAATCTATTGTGGACATATAATTCCCTTGCTGAACAAAAGGCAAGATAGTCCTTACAGTTACCATCTTGAACGTTGGTATCCTTACATAACGATTCAATATTTTCAGATCCAGAACTGGTCTGAAGGAATTCTCCTTCTTTGGTACAATGAAGAGATTTGAATAAAACCCCATCCCCTGTTCCGGAACTGGAACTGGCATAATTACTCCAGCCAACTCTAGATCTGAAACACAATTCAGAAATGCTTGAGCTTTCACTGGATTTACTGGGACATGGGAAAGAAAAAATCTCTTTGCAGGAGGTCTCATCTTGAAACCAATTCTGTACCCTTCTGAAACAATGTTCTGAATCCAAAGATTGTGAACAGAATTGATCCAAATTTCTTTGAAAAAACGTAACCGGCCCCCTACCAGCTGAGCTGGAATGAGGGCCGCACCTTCATGTGGACTTAGAAGCAGGCTTTGCCTTTCTAGCAGGCTTGGATTTATTCCAGACTGGAGATGGTTTCCAAACTGAAACTGCTCCTGAGGATGAAGGATCAGGCTTTTGTTCTTTGTTGAAACGAAAGGAACGAAAACGATTATTAGCCCTGTTTTTACCTTTAGATTTTTTATCCTGTGGTAAAAAAGTTCCTTTCCCACCAGTAACAGTTGAGATAATAGAATCCAACTGAGAACCAAATAATTTGTTACCCTGGAAAGAAATGGAAAGTAGAGTTGATTTAGAAGCCATATCAGCATTCCAAGTCTTAAGCCATAAAGCTCTTCTAGCTAAAATAGCTAGAGACATAAACCTGACATCAACTCTGATAATATCAAAAATGGCATCACAGATAAAATTATTAGCATGCTGAAGAAGAATAATAATATCATGAGAATCATGATTTGTTACTTGTTTTGCTAAAGTTTCCAACCAAAAAGTTGAAGCTGCAGCAACATCAGCCAATGATATAGCAGGTCTAAGAAGATTACCTGAACACAGATAAGCTTTTCATAGAAAGGATTCAATTTTCCTATCTAAAGGATCTTTAAACGAAGTACCATCTGACGTAGGAATGGTAGTACGTTTAGCAAGGGTAGAGATAGCCCCATCAACTTTAGGGATTTTGTCCCAAAATTCTAACCTGTCAGACGGTACAGGATATAATTGCTTAAAACGTTTAGAAGGAGTAAATGAATTACCCAATTTATCCCATTCTTTGGAAATTACTGCAGAAATAGCATTAGGAATAGGAAAAACTTCTGGAATAACCACAGGAGATTTAAATACCTTATCTAAACGTTTAGAATTAGTATCAAGAGGACCAGAATCCTCTATTTCTAAAGCAATTAATACTTCTTTAAGTAAAGAACGAATAAATTCCATTTTAAATAAATATGAAGATTTATCAGCATCAATCTCTGAAACAGAATCCTCTGAACCAGAAGAGTCATCAGAATCAGAATGATGATGTTCATTTAAAAATTCATCTGTAGGGAGAGAAGTTTTAAAAGATTTTTTACGTTTACTAGAAGGAGAAATAACAGACATAGCCTTCTTGATGGATTCAGAAACAAAATCTCTTATGTTATCAGGAACATTCTGCACCTTAGATGTTGAAGGAACTGCAACAGACAATGGTACTTTACTAAAGGAAATATTATCTGCATTAACAAGTTTGTCATGACAATTAATACAAACAACAGCCGGAGGAATAGCTACCAAAAGTTTACAGCAGATACACTTAGCTTTGGTAGATCCAGCACTAGACAGCGATTTTCCTGTAGTATCTTCTGACTCAGATGCAACGTGAGACATCTTGCAATATGTAAGAGAAAAAACAACATATAAAGCAAAATTTATCAAATTCCTTAAATGACAGTTTCAGGAATGGGAAAAAATGCCAAAGAACAAGCTTCTAGCAACCAGAAGCAATGAAAAATGAGACTTAAATAATGTGGAGACAAAAGCGACGCCCATATTTTTAGCGCCAAATAAGACGCCCACATTATTTGGCGCCTAAATGCTTTTGGCGCCAAAAATGACGCCACATCCGGAACGCCGACATTTTTGGCGCAAAATAACGTCAAAAAATGACGCAACTTCCGGCGACACGTATGACGCCGGAAACGGAAAGAATTTTTTGCGCCAAAAAAGTCCGCGCCAAGAATGACGCAATAAAATGAAGCATTTTCAGCCCCCGCGAGCCTAACAGCCCACAGGGAAAAAATAGTCAAATTTTTGAAGGTAAGAAAAAATGAATAATTTAAATGCATAATCCCAAATATGAAACTGACTGTCTGAAAAATAAGGAAAGTTGAACATTCTGAGTCAAGGCAAATAAATGTTTGAATACATATATTTAGAACTTTATAAACAAAGTGCCCAACCATAGCTTAGAGTGTCACAGAAATAAGATTTACTTACCCCAGGACACTCGTCTACATGTTTGTAGAAAGCCAAACCAGTACTGAAACGAGAATCAGCAGAGGTAATGGTATATGTAAGAGTATATCGTCGATCTGAAAAGGGAGGTAAGAGATGAATCTCTACGACCGATAACAGAGAACCTATGAAATAGACCCCATAGAAGGAGATCACTGCATTCAAATAGGCAATACTCTCCTCACATCCCTCTGACATTCACTGCACGCTGAGAGGAAAACCGGGCTCCAACTTGCTGCGGAGCGCATATCAACGTAGAATCTAGCACAAACTTACTTCACCACCTCCATCGGAGGCAAAGTTTGTAAAACTGAATTGTGGGTGTGGTGAGGGGTGTATTTATAGGCATTTTGAGGTTTGGGAAACTTTGCCCCTCCTGGTAGGAATGTATATCCCATACGTCACTAGCTCATGGACTCTTGCTAATTACATGAAAGAAACAGAACTTTCCAAGATAGAAGTTTAATATCTATAGAATGCATAGATTCAAACGGAACCCCTTGAAGAACTTAAAGAACTAAATTCAAACTCCATGGCGGAGCAACAGGTTTAAACACAGGCTTGATTCTAACTAAAGCCTGACAGAAAGATTGAACGTCTGGAACATCTGCCAGACGCTTGTGCAGTAAAATTGATAAAGCAGATATCTGTCCCTTTAGGGAACTAGCTGATAGCCCCTTCTCCAATCCTTCTTGGAGAAAGGACAGAATCCTAGGAATCCTTATCTTACTCCATGAGTAGCCTTTGGATTCACACCAATAAAGATATTTACTCCATATCTTATGATAAATTTTCCTAGTGACAGGCTTTCGAGCCTGAATCAAGGTATCTATGACCGACTCAGAGAATCCCCGCTTGGATAAAATCAAGCGTTCAATCTCCAGGCAGTCAGCCGCAGAGAAACTAGATTTGGATGCTTGAACGGACCTTGAATGAGAAGGTCCTGTCTCAATGGCAGAGTCCACGGTGGTAGAGATGACATGTCCACTAGATCTGCATACCAAGTCCTGTGTGGCCATGCAGGAGCTATCAAAATCACTGAAGCTCTCTCCTGTTTGATTCTGGCAATCAGACGAGGAAGGAGAGGAAACGGTGGAAACACATAAGCCAGGTTGAACGACCAATGTACTGCTAGAGCATCTATCAGTACTGCTTGAGGATCCCTTGATCTGGACCCGTAACAAGGAAGTTTGGCATTCTGACAAGATGCCATCAGATCCAATTCTGGTGTGCCCCATTGATGAATCAATTGTGCAAACACCTCCGGATGGAGTTCCCACTCCCCCGGATGAAAAGTCTGACGACTTAGAAAATCTGCTTCCCAGTTCTCCCCTCCTGGGATATAGATTGCTGATAGATGGCAAGAGTGAGTCTCTGCCCATCAAATTATTTTGGAAACCTCTATCATCGCTAGAGAACTCTTTGTTCCCCCCTGATGATTGATATATGCTACAGTAGTGATATTGTCCGACTGGAATCTTATGAATTTGGCCAAAGCCAACTGAGGCCACGCCTGAAGCGCATTGAATATCGCTCTCAGTTCTAGAATATTTATCGGGAGGAGAGCCTCCTCCTGAGTCCACACACCCTGTGCCTTCAGGGAATTCAAGACTGCACCCCAGCCCAATAGGCTGGCATCCGTCGTCGCTATGACCCATGCTGGCCTGCGGACAGATGATCCTGTGACAACCACCAAAGAAGAGAGTCTCTGGTCTCTTGATCCAGATTTATCTGAGGAGATAAATTTGCATAATCCCCATTTCACTGATTGAGCATGCATAGTTGCAGTGGTCTGAGATGTAAGCGAGGAAATGGAACCATGTCCATTGCCGCTACCATTAGTCCGATAACCTCCATACACTGAGCCAAGGAATGGAATGATGAGCTCGGCAGGTGGTTAAAATCTTTGATTTCCTGACCTCCGTCAGAAAAATGTTCATGTCTACCGAATCTATCAGAGTTCCCAGGAATGGAACTCTTGTGAGGGGGATAAGTGAACTCTTTTTTATGTTCACCTTCCACCCGGGGGATCTCAGAAAAGCCAACACGATGTCCGTGTGAGATTTGGCTAGTTGGTAAGTTGACGCCTGAATTAAGATATCGTCCAGATAAGGCGCCACTGCTATGCCCCGTGGCCTTAGAACCGCCAGAAGGGACCCTAGCACCTTTGTGAAAATTCTGGGAGCTGTGGCCAACCCGAAGGGAAGAGCCACAAACTGGTAATGGAACTCTTGTGAGGGGGATAAGTGAACTCTTTTTTTACGTTCACCTTCCACCCGGGGGATCTCAGAAAAGCCAACACGATGTCCTTGTGAGATTTGGCTAGTTGGTAAGTTGACGCCTGAATTAAGATATCGTCCAGATAAGGCACCACTGCTATGCTCCGCGGCCTTAGAACTGCCAGAAGGGACCCTAGCACCTTTGTGAAAATTCTGGGAGCTGTGGCCAACCCGAAGGGAAGAGCCACAAACTGGTAATGCTTGTCCAGAAAGGTGAACCTGAGGAACTGGTGATGATCTTTGTGGATAGGGATGTGCAGATACGCATCCTTTAAATCCACGGTGGTCATATATTGACCCTCCTGGATCATTGGAAAAACAGTCCGAATGGTCTCCATCTTGAAGGATGGGACTCTGAGGAAGTTGTTTAGGAACTTGAGATCTAAACTTGGTCTGAAGGTTCCCTCTTTTTTGGGAACCACAAACAGATTGGAGTAAAACCCTTGCCCCTGTTCTGTTTTTGGAACTGGACAGATTACTCCCATGGTATATAGGTCTTCTACACAGTGTAAGAACGCCTCTCTTTTTGTCTGGTTTACAGACAATAGAGAAAAATGGAATCTCCCCCTTGGAGGAGAATCTTTGAAGTCTAGAAGATACCCCTTGGTCACGATTTCTAAAGCCCAGGAGTCCTGAACGTCTCTTGCCCAAGCCTGAGCAAAGAGAGAAAGTCTGCCCCCTACTAGTTCCGGTCCCGGATCGGGGGCTGCCCCTTCTTGCTGTCTTGGTGGCAGCAGCTGGCTTCTTGGCCGGTTAACCTTTGTTCCAAGTCTGGTTAGGTCTCCAGACTGACTTGGATTGAGCAAAATTCCCCTCTTGCTTTGCAGCAGGGGAGGAGGTAGAGGGACCACCTTTGAAGTTTCGAAAGGAACGAAAATTATTTTGTTTGGTCCTCATCTTATTTGTCTTATCCTGAGGAAGGGCATGGCCTTTTCCTCCAGTGATGTCTGAAATGATCTCTTTCAGTTCAGGCCCGAATAGGGTCTTACCCTTGAAAGGGATGGCTAAAAAATTAGATTTTGATGATACATCAGCAGACCAGGACTTAAGCCATAATGCTCTACGCGCTAAAATGGCAAAACCTGAATTCTTTGCCGCCAATTTAGCCAGTTGAAAAGCGGCATCTGTAATGAAAGAATTAGCTAGCTTGAGGGCCCTAATTCGATCCAGAATATCCTCTAATGGGGTCTCAACCTGAAGAGCCTCCTCTAGAGCCTCGAACCAAAAAGCAGCTGCAGTAGTTACAGGAACAATGCACGCTATAGGTTGCAGAAGAAAACCCTGATGAATAAATATCTTCTTTAGAAGACCCTCTCATTTTTTATCCATAGGATCTTTGAAAGCACAACTGTCCTCAATAGGTATAGTTGTACGCTTAGCCAGGTTAGAAATAGCTCTCTCCACCTTAGGGACCGTCTGCCACGAATCCCGAATGGTGTCAGATATGGGAAACATTTTCTTAAAAGTAGGAGGGGGAGAAAAGGGAGTACCTGGTCTATCCCACTCGTTTGTAACAATGTCCGTAATCCTCTTAGGGACTGGAAAAACATTAGTGTAAGTAGGAACCTCTAGATATCTATCCATTTTACACAATTTCTCTGGTGGAATTACAATAAGGTCAAAATCATCCAGAGTCGCTAAAACCTCCCTGAGTAACAAGCGGAGGTGTTCTAGCTTAAATTTAAAAGCCGTCATATCCGAGTCTGTCTGAGGGAACATCTTTCCTGAATCAGAAATCTCTCCCTCAGACAGCAATTCCCTCACCCCCAACTCAGAACATTGTGAGGGCACATTGGAGATGGCTAATAAAGCGTCAGAGGGCTCAGCATGTAGTCTCACATCGGACCTACTGCGCTTCCCCTGCAACCCAGGCAGCTTAGATAACACCTCTGTGAGGGTAGTATTCATAACTGCAGCCATATCTTGCAGGGTAAAAGAATTAGACGCACTAGAAGTACTTGGCGTCGCTTGTGCGAGCGTTAATGGTTGTGACACTTGGGGAGAATTAGATGGCATAACCTGATTCCCTTCTGACTGAGAATCATCCTGCGACATACTTTTATCAGCTAAAATATGTTCTTTGCCATTTATTGCCCTTTCAGTGCATGAGGGACACATTTTAAGTGGGGGTTCCACAATGGCTTCCAAACACATTGACATTGGCTTTCCTCAATGTCAGACATGTTAAACAGGCTAGTAATGACCACAAACAGGCTTGAAAACACTTTATTTAGTGAAAAAATAACAATCTTTAAAAACGGTACTGCGCCTTTAAGAGCAAAAAAGCATACACATTCTGCAAAACTGCTTTAAAATAATCCAATCTTTGCAATTCTTATGCAGCTAAATTTGCCCCACAAGGAAAAGGAACACTTAACCCTTACTGTAAAAAAACGGATAATTATCAAGGTTTAATCCGGAAAAAACACCCCCTGCCCTCAGGGATCTGGAAAACAGGGGTAAAGCTTCGATTTGGCCCATTACTTCCACAAGGGCCCACCGGAGTTGGAGCTTGCTGCTTGCCTTGCAAATACAACTGCGCAACTGAGGCGCGAAAACAGGCCCAGCCTATCTCACTCGATGTCTCTCAGCCCAAATGAACCGCAACAGAGCGGTCCCAAACTAGCCATGTGGGTTCTTAAACCCAAAAAAAAAGAAGCCAAGTGTACCCTCCAATAAAGCATCAAAAACGTTACTGCCAAAAAACATTATCAGCACTCCCAGTTCAATAAACGTTTGCCCACAAACATTCAAACTCATTGTCAACCATTTTTTCTTAGCCCCTATATGCAAGCTTAGTAATACCCCTCGTCTCTTAGGATTACTGCTTACCCTTACCCTCATGGGGATACTGTCAACCAATTCTGAAATACCACAGTCTCTCAAGAAAAAAAAAATGACTGAACATACCTCACTGCTTATAGCATGAAAAACATTCCTCACACTGAAGTTTAAGTACTCCTCAGCCATTCTGTGGGAACTGCTCTGGATCTTAGTGAAAAATGCTAAGATCATCAGCCTCCAGGCAGAAGTCTTCATCCATCTGCTGCCTGAGAGAAAATAGTACACACCGGTACCATTAAAAATAAACAAAATTCCTGTTTGAAGAAAATAAAAACTAACATTTTATCACCTCTTTAACTTTACCCTTCCTAGTACTTAGAGTAGGCAAAGAGAATGACTGGGGGGTGGAGCTAAGGGAGGAGCTATTTAGACAGCTCTGCTGTGGTGCTCTTTGCCACTTCCTGTTAGAAGGAGGATAATATCCCACAAGTAAAGGATGAATCTGTGGATTCGTCGTATCTTATAGAAGAAATAGCAGTGCTGACTTTTAATGTGCATAATAAAAATCATGCTGGCTCTACTCGTGCTCTCTCTCTGTCTAGAGATTGTTTCTTTCTGGGCATGGAGAGTCCACAACGTCATTCCAATTACTAGTGGGGTATTCAACTCCTGGCTATCAGTAGGAGGCAAATAACACCCCAGCAAAGCTGTTAAGTGTAACTTCCCTTACCCATAATCCCCAGTCATTCAGCCGAAGGAAGATGGAAAAAGAAGAAACACAAGAGTGAAAAGGTGCCTGAGGTTTACTCAAAGAAAATGCTGAATTATAATTAAAGGAGGGCGGGGTCGTGGACTCTCCATGCCCGGAAAGAAATGTATAAGGTAAGCATACATTTTGTTTTCTTTCCTATGGCATGGGGGGTCCACAATGTAATTCCAATTACTACTGGGAACCAATACCCAAGCTAGAGGACACGGAATGAACAGGGAGGGAGAACAAGGCAGAAGGATCTAAACAGAAGGTCACTACCGCTTGAAGAACCTTTCTCCCAAAAGAGACCTCAGCCGAAGCAAAAGTATCAAATTTGTAGAATTTGGAAAAAGTATGCAAAGAGGACCATGTTGCCGCCTTGCAAATCTGTTCCACGCAGGCTTTATTTTTGAAAGCTCAAGAAGAGACAAGAACTAGGCATTCAATCTCCAAGCAGTCAGCTTTAGATAATCCAGATTTGGATGGAGGAATGGACCCTGAATGAGAAGGTCCTTCCTCAGGAGGTAACCTCCAAGGTGGAAGAGATGACATGTTCACTAGATCGGCAAACCAAATCCTGAGAGGCCAGGCAGGAGCTATTAGAATCACAGACGCTCTCTCCTGCTTGAGCAATGACTCGTGGAAGGAGAGCAAACTGAGGAAACAGGTATACTAGACCTAAAGCCCAAGGAACCGCCATCAGATCCAACTCTGGTGTGTTCTCCAGGATAACCTGAGGGTTATCCTGGAGAACACTTACGGATGGAGAGCTCACTCCCTGGGATGAAAAGTCGCCTCCTCAGAAAATCTGCCTCCCAATTGTCCACTCCTGGAATGTGGATGGCAGATAGAAGACGATCGTGAGCTTCCACCCACTGCATAATGCAGTCCAACTGGAATCTAATAAACCGGACTAAAGATAATTGAGGCCAAGCTTTCAAGGCATTGAAGATTGCCCTCAACTCCAAGATGTTTATGGGAAGAGAAGACTCTTCCCGAGACCACAGGCCCTGAGCTGTCAGAGAACCCCAAACAGCTCCCCAGCCTGACAGGCTGGCGTCCATGGTCACAATTACCCAGGAAGGTCTCAGGAAGCAAGTGCCTGGAGACAGATGTTCCTGTGAAATCCACCACGAGAGAGAGTCTCTTGTTAGGGAGTCCAGATTTATCCTCTGTGATAAATCTGAATGGTCTCCGTTCTGACTGAGCATGCAAAGCTGAAGCAGTCGCAGATGGAACCGAGCAAAAAGATGTCCATAAAAGCCATCATCAGACCAATCACCTCCATGCATTGGGCTACTGTTGGTTGAAAAGCAGACTGGAGAGAAAGGCAAGCAGCAAGAAGTTTGGATTTTCTGACGTCCGTCAGGAAAATCTTCATGGACAAGGAATCCATGATTGTCCCTAAGAAACACACTCTTGTAGTAGGAAGTATCGAACTCTTTCCAGATTCATTTTCAACCCGTGGGAACGTAGAAAAGACAACAACATCTCTGTATGAGATTTTGCTAGAGGAAAAGAGGACGCCTGAACCAAGATGTCGTCTTGATAAGGTGCCACAACAATTTCCTGGGATCTGATCACTGCCAATAGAGCTCCGAGAACATTTGTAAAAATTAAAGGAGGGCGGGGTCGTGGACTCTCCATGCCCGGAAAGAAATGTATCAGGTAAGCATACATTTTGTTTTCTTTCCTATGGCATGGGGGGTCCACGATGTAATTCCAATTACTACTGGGAACCAATACCCAAGCTAGAGGACACGGAATGAACAGGGAGGGAGAACAAGGCAGAAGGACCTAAACAGAAGGTCACTACAGCTTGAAGAACCTTTCTCCCAAAAAAGACCTCAGCCGAAGCAAAAGTATCAAATTTGTAGAATTTGGAAAAAGTATGCAAAGAGGATCATGTTGCCGCCTTGCAAATCTGTTCCACGCAGGCTTTATTTTTGAAAGCTCAAGAAGAAGAGACAACCCTAGTGAAATGAGCCGTAATTCTCTCAGGAGGCTACTGTCCAGCAGTCTCATAAGCAAAAGGAATCATACTTTCTCCCAAAAAAGACCTCAGCCGAAGCAAAAGTATCAAATTTGTAGAATTTGGAAAAAGTATGCAAAGAGGACCATGTTGCCGCCTTGCAAATCTGTTCCACGCAGGCTTTATTTTTGAAAGCTCAAGAAGAAGAGACAACCCTAGTGAAATGAGCCGTAATTCTCTCAGGAGGCTACTGTCCAGCAGTCTCATAAGCAAAAGGAATCATACTTATTAACCAGAGGGAAAGAGTAGTAGAAGTGGCCTTCTGACCCTTACACTCTGTATGAAAAAACATAATTTATGCTTACCTGATAAATTCCTTTCTTCTGTTGTGTGATCAGTCCACGGGTCATCATTACTTCTGGGATATTATCTGACTCCCCTACAGGAAGTGCAAGAGGATTCACCCAGCAGAGTTGCTATATAGCTCCTCCCCTCTACGTCACCTCCAGTCATTCGACCAAAGACCAACGAGAAAGGAGAAGCCAAGGGTTGTAGTGGTGACTGAATTATAATTTAAAAATATGTACCTGCCTTACAAAACAGGGCGGGCCGTGGACTGATCACACAACAGAAGAAAGGAATTTATCAGGTAAGCATAAATTATGTTTTCTTCTGTTATGTGTGATCAGTCCACGGGTCATCATTACTTCTGGGATACCAATACCAAAGCAAAAGTACACGGATGACGGGAGGGATAGGCAGGCTCATTATACAGAAGGAACCACTGCCTGAAGAACCTTTCTCCCAAAAATAGCCTCCGAAGAAGCAAAAGTGTCAAATTTGTAAAATTTGGAAAAAGTATGAAGCGAAGACCAAGTTGCAGCCTTGCAAATCTGTTCAACAGAGGCCTCATTCTTAAAGGCCCAAGTGGAAGCCACAGCTCTAGTGGAATGAGCTGTAATTCTTTCAGGAGGCTGCTGTCCAGCAGTCTCATAGGCTAAACGTATTATGCTACGAAGCCAAAAAGAGAGAGAGGTAGCAGAAGCTTTTTGACCTCTCCTCTGTCCAGAATAAACGACAAACAGGGAAGAAGTTTGGCGAAAATCTTTAGTTGCCTGCAAGTAGAACTTGAGGGCACGAACTACATCCAGATTGTGTAGAAGACGTTCCTTCTTTGAAGAAGGATTTGGACACAAAGATGGAACAACAATCTCTTGATTGATGTTCCTGTTAGAGACAACCTTAGGTAAGAACCCAGGTTTAGTACGCAGAACTACCTTGTCTGAGTGAAAAATCAGATAAGGAGAATCACAATGTAGGGCTGATAACTCAGAGACTCTTCGAGCCGAGGAAATAGCCATTAAAAATAGAACTTTCCAAGATAACAATTTTATATCAATGGAATGAAGGGGTTCAAACGGAACACCCTGTAAAACGTTAAGAACTAAGTTTAAACTCCATGGCGGAGCAACAGTTTTAAACACAGGCTTGATCCTAGCTAAAGCCTGACAAAAGGCCTGGATGTCTGAATTTTCTGACAGACGCCTGTGTAACAAGATGGACAGAGCTGAGATCTGTCCCTTTAATGAGCTAGCTGATAAACCCTTTTCTAAACCTTCTTGTAGAAAAGACAATATCCTAGGAATCCTAACCTTACTCCAGGAGTAATCTTTGGATTCACACCAGTATAGGTATTTACGCCATATTTTATGGTAAATCTTTCTGGTAACAGGCTTCCTAGCCTGTATAAGGGTATCAATAACCGACTCAGAAAAACCACGTTTTGATAAAATCAAGCGTTCAATTTCCAAGCAGTCAGCTTCAGAGAAGTTAGACTTTGATGTTTGAATGGACCCTGAATCAGAAGGTCCTGTCTTAGAGGTAGAGACCAAGGCGGACAGGATGACATGTCCACTAGATCTGCATACCAAGTCCTGCGCGGCCATGCAGGCGCTATTAGAATCACTGATGCTCTCTCCTGTTTGATTTTGGCAATCAATCGAGGAAGCAGCGGGAAGGGTGGAAACACATAAGCCATCCTGAAGTTCCAAGGTGCTGTCAAAGCATCTATCAGAACCGCTCCCGGATCCCTGGATCTGGATCCGTAGCGAGGAAGTTTGGCGTTCTGGCGAGACGCCATGAGATCTATCTCTGGTTTGCCCCAACGTCGAAGTATTTGGGCAAAGACCTCCGGATGAAGTTCCCACTCCCCCGGATGAAGAGTCTGGCGACTCAAGAAATCCGCCTCCCAGTTCTCCACTCCCGGGATGTGGATTGCTGACAGGTGGCAAGAGTGAGACTCTGCCCAGCGAATTATCTTTGATACTTCCATCATTGCTAGGGAGCTTCTTGTCCCTCCCTGATGGTTGATGTAAGCTACAGTCGTGATGTTGTCCGACTGAAACCTGATGAACCCCCGAGTCTTTAACTGGGGCCAAGCTAGAAGGGCATTGAGAACTGCTCTCAATTCCAGAATGTTTATTGGCAGGAGACTTTCCTCCTGACTCCATTGTCCCTGAGCCTTCAGAGAATTCCAGACAGCGCCCCAACCTAGAAGGCTGGCGTCTGTTGTTACAATTGTCCAGTCCGGCCTGCTGAACGGCATCCCCCTGGACAGATGTGGCCGAGAAAGCCACCATAGAAGAGAGTTTCTGGTCTCTTGATCCAGATTCAGAGTGGGGGACAAATCTGAGTAATCCCCATTCCACTGACTCAGCATGCACAATTGCAGCGGTCTGAGATGTAGGCGTGCAAAGGGTACTATGTCCATTGCTGCTACCATTAAGCCGATCACCTCCATGCATTGAGCTACTGACGGGAGTTGAATGGAATGAAGGACACGGCATGTATTTAGAAGCCTTGTTAATCTGTCTTCTGTCAGATAAATCTTCATTTCTACAGAATCTATAAGAGTCCCCAAGAATGGAACTCTTGTGAGAGGCAAGAGAGAACTCTTCTTTTCGTTCACTTTCCATCCATGCGACCTTAGAAATGCCAGAACTAACTCTGTATGAGACTTGGCAGTTTGAAAGCTTGAAGCTTGTATCAGAATGTCGTCTAGGTACGGAGCTACCGAAATTCCTCGCGGTCTCAGAACCGCTAGAAGAGCACCCAGAACCTTTGTGAAGATTCTTGGAGCCGTAGCCAATCCGAATGGAAGGGCTACAAACTGGTAATGCCTGTCTAAGAAGGCAAACCTTAGATACCGGTAATGATCTTTGTGAATCGGTATGTGAAGGTAAGCATCCTTTAAATCCACTGTGGTCATGTACTGACCCTTTTGGATCATGGGTAAGATTGTCCGAATAGTTTCCATTTTGAACGATGGAACTCTTAGGAATTTGTTTAGGATCTTTAAATCCAAGATTGGCCTGAAAGTTCCCTCTTTTTTGGGAACCACAAACAGGTTTGAGTAAAACCCTTGTCCTTGTTCCGACCGCGGAACCGGATGGATCACTCCCATTAATAATAGATCTTGTACACAGCGTAGAAACGCGTCTTTCTTTATTTGGTTTGTTGACAACCTTGACAGATGAAATCTCCCTCTTGGGGGAGATAATTTGAAGTCTAGAAGGTATCCCTGAGATATGATCTCTAGCGCCCAGGGATCCTGGACATCTCTTGCCCAAGCCTGGGCGAAGAGAGAGAGTCTGCCCCCCACTAGATCCGGTTCCGGATCGGGGGCCCTCGGTTCATGCTGTCTTAGGGGCAGCAGCAGGTTTTCTGGCCTGCTTGCCCTTATTCCAGGACTGGATAGGTTTCCAGCCTTGTCTGTAACGAGCAACAGCTCCTTCCTGTTTTGGTGTAGTGGAAGTTGATGCTGCACCTGCTTTGAAATTCCGAAAGGGACGAAAATTAGACTGTCTAGCCTTAGCTTTGGCTTTGTCTTGAGGTAGAGCGTGGCCCTTACCTCCTGTAATGTCAGCGATAATTTCTTTCAAACCGGGCCCAAATAAAGTTTGCCCCTTGAAAGGTATATTAAGTAATTTGGACTTAGAAGTTACATCAGCCGACCAGGATTTTAGCCACAGCGCCCTACGTGCCTGAATGGCGAATCCTGAATTCTTAGCCGTAAGTTTGGTTAAATGTACTACGGCCTCCGAAATGAATGAATTAGCTAGTTTAAGGACTCTAAGCCTGTCCGTAATGTCGTCCAGCGTAGCGGAACTAAGGTTCTCTTCCAGAGACTCAATCCAAAATGCTGCCGCAGCCGTAATCGGCGCGATGCATGCAAGGGGTTGCAAAATAAAACCTTGTTGAACAAACATTTTCTTAAGGTAACCCTCTAATTTTTTATCCATAGGATCTGAAAAAGCACAGCTATCCTCCACCGGTATAGTGGTGCGCTTAGCTAAAGTAGAAACTGCTCCCTCCACCTTAGGGACCGTTTGCCATAAGTCCCGTGTGGTGGCGTCTATTGGAAACATCTTTCTAAATATTGGAGGGGGTGAGAACGGCACACCGGGTCTATCCCACTCCTTAGTAACAATTTCAGTTAATCTCTTAGGTATAGGAAAAACGTCAGTACTCGCCGGTACCGCAAAGTATTTATCCAACCTACACATTTTCTCTGGTATTGCAACAGTGTTACAATCGTTAAGAGCCGCTAAGACCTCCCCTAGTAATACACGGAGGTTTTCCAATTTAAATTTAAAATTTGAAATATCTGAATCCAATCTGCTTGGATCAGAACCGTCACCTACAGAATGAAGCTCTCCGTCCTCATGCTCTGCAAGCTGTGACGCAGTATCAGACATGGCCCTAGAATTATCAGCGCACTCTGTTCTCACCCCAGAGTGATCACGCTTGCCTCTTAGTTCTGGTAACTTAGCCAAAACTTCAGTCATAACAGTAGCCATATCTTGTAATGTTATCTGTAATGGCTGCCCAGATGTATTAGGCGCCATTATATCACGCACCTCCCGGGCGGGAGACGCAGGTACTGACACGTGAGGCGAGTTAGACGGCATAACTCTCCCCTCGCTATTTGGTGAAATTTGTTCAATTTGTACAGATTGGCTTTTATTTAAAGTAGCATCAATACAGTTAGTACATAAATTTCTATTGGGCTCCACCTTGGCATTGGAACAAATGACACAGGTATCTTCCTCTGAATCAGACATGTTTGACACACTAGCAATAAACATGCAACTTGGTTACAATCTTATTTAACAAAAACGTACTGTGCCTCAAAGAAGCACTAAACGATTAAATGACAGTTGAAATAATGAACTGAAAAACAGTTATAGCATCACTCTTTAAAAACAACACAACTTGTTAGCAAAGGTTTGTTCCCATTAGTAAAGTAACACTAATTAAATTTTAAACATAAAAATCACAGAGCAACGTTTTAAAACACAGTCACTACATAAGTCTCACAGCTCTGCTGAGAGAATCTACCTCCCTTCAAAGAAGTTTGAAGACCCCTGAGTTCTGTTAGAGATGAACCGGATCATGCAGAAAATACAAGAGTAACTGACTGGAAATTTTTGATGCGTAGCAAAGAGCGCCAAAAACGGCCCCTCCCCCTCACACACAGCAGTGAGAGAGAAACGAAACTGTCATAATCAAAACAAGCAAACTGCCAAGTGGAAAAAATAATGCCCAAATATTTATTCACTCAGTACCTCAGAAATGCAAACGATTCTACATTCCAGCAAAAACGTTTAACATGAAATAAATACCTATTAAAAGGTTTAATGTACTTTTACAGAGTAATTCCGGTGAAATACCATCCCCAGAATACTGAAGTGTAGAGTATACATACATGTCATTATAACGGTATGGCAGGATTTTCTCATCAATTCCATTCAGAAAATAAAAACTGCTACATACCTCAATGCAGATTCAACTGCCCGCTGTCCCCTGATCTGAAGCTTTTACCTCCCTCAGATGGCCGAGAAACAGCAATATGATCTTAACTACTCCGGTTAAAATCATAAGAAAAACTCTGGTAGATTCTTCTTCAAACTCTGCCAGAGAAGTAATAACACGCTCCGGTGCTATTGTAAAATAACAAACTTTTGATTGAAGTTATAAAAACTAAGTATAATCACCATAGTCCTCTCACACCTCCTATCTAGTCTTTGGGTGCAAGAGAATGACTGGAGGTGACGTAGAGGGGAGGAGCTATATAGCAACTCTGCTGGGTGAATCCTCTTGCACTTCCTGTAGGGGAGCAGATAATATCCCAGAAGTAATGATGACCCGTGGACTGATCACACATAACAGAAGAAATAAAGGTATGTGGAATCACACTGCAAAGCTGAAAGCTCAGAAACTCTGCGAGCAAACCTTCCAAGATAACAACAACATGCATTGGCTCAAACAGAGCATGCTGAAAAACTTTAAAAGCTAGGTTAAGGCTCCAAGGAGGAGCAATAGGTTTAAACACAGGCCTGATTTTGACCAGGGCCTGAACAAAAGCTTGAACATCTGGTAAATCTGCCAGACGTTTGTGCAAAAGAATAGACAGTGCAGAAATCTGACCCTTCAGTGTACTGACTGACAAACCTTTCTCCAGGCCATCCTGAAGAAAAGATAAAATTCGGGGATTCCTCACCCGACTCCAGGAGAATCCTTTAGCTTTGCATTAAAAAAGGTATTTACGCCATACATAATGGCCATTATGGTAAATCTTGCAAGTAACAGGTTTACGAGCCTGAAGCATAGTATCAATGACTGCTTCCCAAAAACCATGTCTAGACAGAACTAGGCGTTCAATCTCCAAGCAGTCAGCTTTAGATAATCCAGATTTGGATGGAGGAATGGACCCTGAATGAGAAGGTCCTTCCTCAGGAGGTAACCTCCAAGGTGGAAGAGATGACATGTTCACTAGATCGGCAAACCAAATCCTGAGAGGCCAGGCAGGAGCTATTAGAATAACAGACGCTCTCTCCTGCTTGATATGAGCAATGACTCGTGGAAGGAGAGCAAACTGAGGAAACAGGTATACTAGACCTAAAGCCCAAGGAACCGCCATCAGATCCAACTCTGGTGTGTTCTCCAGGATAACCTGAGGGTTATCCTGGAGAACACTTACGGATGGAGAGCTCACTCCCTGGGATGAAAAGTCGCCTCCTCAGAAAATCTGCCTCCCAATTGTCCACTCCTGGAATGTGGATGGCAGATAGAAGACGATCGTGAGCTTCCACCCACTGCATAATGCAGTCCAACTGGAATCTAATAAACCGGACTAAAGATAATTGAGGCCAAGCTTTCAAGGCATTGAAGATTGCCCTCAACTCCAAGATGTTTATGGGAAGAGAAGACTCTTCCCGAGACCACAGGCCCTGAGCTGTCAGAGAACCCCAAACAGCTCCCCAGCCTGACAGGCTGGCGTCCATGGTCACAATTACCCAGGAAGGTCTCAGGAAGCAAGTGCCTGGAGACAGATGTTCCTGTGAAATCCACCACGAGAGAGAGTCTCTTGTTAGGGAGTCCAGATTTATCCTCTGTGATAAATCTGAATGGTCTCCGTTCCGTTGACTGAGCATGCAAAGCTGAAGCGGTCGCAGATGGAACCGAGCAAAAAGATGTCCATAAAAGCCATCATCAGACCAATCACCTCCATGCATTGGGCTACTGTTGGTTGAAAAGCAGACTGGAGAGAAAGGCAAGCAGCAAGAAGTTTGGATTTTCTGACGTCCGAAAATCTTCATCGACAAGGAATCCATGATTGTCCCTAAGAAACACACTCTTGTAGTAGGAAGTATAGAACTCTTTCCAGATTCACTTTCCACCCGTGGGAACGTAGAAAAGACAACAACATCTCTGTATGAGATTTTGCTAGAGGAAAAGAGGACGCCTGAACCAAGATGTCGTCTTGATAAGGTGCCACAGCAATTTCCTGGGATCTGATCACTGCCAATAGAGCTCCGAGAACATTTGTAAAAATTCTGGGAGCTGTGGCAAGACCAAACGGAAGAGCAATAAACTGGAAATGCTTGTCCAGAAAGGCAAACCTTTAGAAACTGGTGATGATACCTGTTAATAGGAATGTGTAAATACGAGTCCTTCAGGTCTATGGTCGTCATGAACTGGCCTTCTTGAACCAATGGAACGAATAGTTTCCACCTTGAAGGATGGAACCCTGAGGAATTTGTTGAGACACTTTAGATCTAGGATGGGACGGAAAAAACAGAATTTATGCTTACCTGATAAATTACTTTCTCTTGTGGTGTATCCAGTCCACGGATTCATCCTTTACTTGTGGGATATTCTCCTTCCCTACAGGAAGTGGCAAAGAGAGCACACAGCAGAGCTGTCCATATAGCTCCCCCTCTAGCTCCACCCCCCAGTCATTCGACCGAAGGTTAAGAAGAAAAAGGAGAAACCATAGGGTGCAGTGGTGACTGTAGTTTAAAAATAAAAACCACCTGTCTTAAAATGGCAGGGCGGGCCGTGGACTGGATACACCACAAGAGAAAGTAATTTATCAGGTAAGCATAAATTCTGTTTTCTCTTGTAAGGTGTATCCAGTCCACGGATTCATCCTTTACTTGTGGGATACCAATACCAAAGCTTTAGGACACAGATGAAGGGAGGGAACAAGAGTACCTTAAACGGAAGGCACCACTGCTTGTAAAACCTTTCTCCCAAAAATAGCCTCCGAAGAAGCAAAAGTATCGAATTTGGAAAATTTGGAAAAAGTATGCAGCGAAGACCAAGTCGCTGCCTTACAAATCTGTTCAACAGAAGCCTCATTTTTAAAAGCCCATGTGGAAGCCACTGCTCTGGTAGAATGAGCAGTAATTGTTTCAGGAGGCTGCTGGCCAGCAGTCTCATAGGCCAAACGGATGATGCTTTTCAGCCAAAAGGAAAGAGGTAGCGGTCGCCTTCTGACCTCTCCTCTTACCAGAATAGATAACAAACAAAGAAGTTGTTTGTCTGAAATCCTTAGTTGCTTGTAAATAGAACTTTAAAGCACGAACCACATCAAGATTGTGTAACAGACGTTCCTTCTTCGACGAAGGATTAGGACACAGAGAAGGAACAACAATTTCCTGGTTAATATTCTTATTAGACACCACCTTAGGAAGAAAACCGGGTTTGGTACGTAAAACTACCTTATCTGCATGGAACACCAGGTAAGGTGAATCACACTGTAAAGCAGATAACTCTGAAACTCTTCGAGCAGAAGAGATAGCTACCAAAAACAAAACTTTCCAAGATAAAAGCTTAATATCTATGGAATGTAAAGGTTCAAACGGAACCCCTTGAAGACTGAAAGAACTAAATTCAGACCCCATGGCGGAGCCACAGGTCTATAAACAGGCTTGATTCTGACTAAAGCCTGACTAAACATTTGAACGTCTGGTACCTCTGCCAGACGTTTGTGAAAAAGAATAGACAAAGCAGATATCTGTCCCTTTAAGGAACTAGCTGATAATCCTTTCTTCAATCCATCTTGGAGAAAGGACAAAATCCTGGGAATCCTAACCTTACTCCATGAGTAACCCTTGGATTCGCATCAAAAAAGATATTTTCGCCAAATCTTATGGTAGATTTTCCTGGTGACAGGCTTTCTAGCCTGAATCAGGGTATCAATAACCGACTCAGAGAAACCACACTTTGATAGAATTAGACGTTCAATCTCCAAGCAGTCAGACGCAGAGAAATTAGATTTGGATGTTTGAAAGGACCTTGTATTGGTAGTGTCCATGGTGGCACAGATGACATGTCCACTAGGTCTGCATACCAGGTCCTGCGTGGCCACGCAGGCGCTATTAGAATCACCGAAGCCCTCTCCTGCTTGATTCTGGCAACCAGACGCGGGAGGAGAGGAAACGGTGGAAAAACATAGGCCAGATTGAAGGACCAAGGCGCTGCTAGAGCATCTATCAGCACAGCCTGGGGATCCCGGGAGCTGGACCCGTAAAGAGGAAGTTTGGTGTTCTGACGGGACGCCATCAGATCCAATTCTGGAGTGCCCCATAGCTGAGTCAGCTGGGAAAATACCTTCGGGTGGAGTTCCCACTCCCCCGGGTGAAAAGTCTGACGACTTAGAAAATCCGCCTCCCAGTTGTCTACTCCTGGGATGTGAATTGCTGAGAGATGTCAAGAGTGATCCTCCGCCCACCTGATTATTTTGGTTACTTCCATCATTGCTAGGGAACTCCTTGTTCCCCCTTGATGATTGACGTAAGCTACAGTCGTGATGTTGTCCGACTGAAATCTGATGAATTTGGCCGCAGCTAGCTGAAGCCATGCCTGAAGCACGCTGAATATCGCCCTCAGTTCCAGAATATTTATCGGGAGAAGAGCTTCTTCCCGAGACCATAAGCCCTGCGCTTTCAGGGAGTCCCAGACTGCACCCCAGCCCAACAGACTGGCGTCGGTCGTTACGATGATCCACTCTGGTCTGCGGAAACACATTCCCTGAGACAGGTGATCCTGAGACAACCACCAGAGAAGAGAATCTCTGGTCCCCTGGTCCAACTGTATTTGAGGAGAAAAATCTGCATAATCCCCATTCCACTGTTTGAGCATGCACAGTTGCAGTGGTCTGAGGTGTATCCGTGCAAAAGGGACTATGTCCATTGTCGCTACCATTAGTCCAATTGTCTCCATGCACTGAGCTACAGATGGCCGAGAAATGGAATGAAGAGCTCGGCAAGAAGTTAAGAGTTTTACCTTTCTGACCTCCGTCAGAAAATTTTTCATTTCTACCGAGTCTATCAGGGTTCCTAGGAATGGAACTCTTGTGAGGGGGGAAGAGAGAACTCTTTTCAGGCCTGAGCGAAGAGAGAGAGTCTGCCCCCTACTAGATCCGGTCCCGGATCTGGGGCTACCCCATCATGCTGTCTTGGAGGCAGCTGCAGGCTTCTTGGCCTGTTTACCCTTGTTCCAGCCCTGGTAAGGTTTCCAGGCTGCCCTGGGTTGTGAAGTGTTACCCTCTTGCTTTGCAGCAGGGGAGGATGAAGAGAGACCGCTCCTGAAATTCCGAAAGGAACAAAAATTATTTTGTTTGTCCTTCGTCTTGAAGGACTTGTCCTGGGGGAGAGCATGGCCTTTTCCCCCAGTGATTTCTGAAATAATCTCTTTCAATTCAGGCCCGAAGAGGGTCTTTCCTTTGAAAGGGATGTTCAATAGTTTGGATTTTGACGACACATCAGCCGACCAGGACTTTAGCCATAACGCCCTGCGAAACCTGAATTTTTTGCTGCTAACTTAGCTAGTTGGAAAGCGGCATCTGTGATAAAAGAATTAGCCAGCTTAAGAGCCTTAATTCTGTCCATAATGTCCTCATATGAGGTCTCTGTCTGGAGCGCATCTTCCAGCTCCTCAAACCAGAAAGCAGCTGCAGTGGTTACAGGAACAATGCACGCAATAGGTTGGAGAAGAAAACCTTGTTGAACAAAAATTTTCTTAAGTAAACCCTCTAATTTTTTATCCATAGGGTCTTTAAAAGCACAACTGTCTTCGATTGGTATAGTTGTGCGTTTAGCAAGTGAAGAAACAGCCCCCTCCACCTTAGGGACCGTCTGCCACGAGTCCCGCATGGGGTTAGATATGGGGAACATTTTCTTAAAAACAGGAGGGGGAACGAAGGGAATACCTGGTTTATCCCACTCCTTAGTAACAATATCCGCAATCCTCTTAGGGACCGGGAACACATCAGTGTAGACAGGAACTTCTAGGTACTTGTCCATTTTACACAATTTCTCTGGAACCACCATAGGGTCGCAGTCATCCAGAGTAACTAATACCTCCCTGAGCAATAAGCGGAGGTGTTCAAGTTTAAATTTAAAAGCCAACGTATCTGAGTCTGTCTGAGGAACAACCTTTCCCGAATCGGAAATTTCTCCCTCAGACAGCACATCCCTCGCCCCCATTTCAGAGCGTTGTGAGTGTATATCGGATACGGCTACTAAAGAGTCAGAATGCTCAGAATCTGTTCTTAAAACAGAGCTATCACGCTTTGCAGGTAACACGGGCAGTTTAGATAAAAACACAGAGGGTATTATCCATAACTGCCGCCAAGTCTTGTAAGGTAAAAGAGTTAGACGCACTAGAGGTGCTAGGCGTCACTTGAGCGGGTGTAACTGGTTGTGACACTTGGGGAGAGGTTAACGGGCTAACCTCATTACCTTCTGTCTGAGAATCATCTTGGGCCACATTTTTAAGTGCAACCATATGTTCTTTAAAGTGTATAGACATATCAGTACAAGTGGGACACATTCTGAGAGGGGGTTCCACCATGGCTTCTAAACACATTGAACAAGGATTATCCTTGGTGTCAGACATGTTTAACAGACTAGTAGTAAGACAAACAGGCTTAGAAATCACTTTAATCAAGTAAAAACATACTTTGCAAAAAATGTTACTGTGCCTTTAAGAGATAAAAAAGGCACACAATTTTCCAAAACAGTGAAAAATGCAGCAAACTTTTCGAAATTTTTACAGTATGTACCTAAAGCATTAGTAAGATTGCACCACTAGCAATAAAAACAATTAACCCCTTAATGCCCAAACCGGATCGATAGTAAGCCAACAGACCGGTTAAAACAACTTCAGCACCTTGCTACAGCTCTGCTGTGGCCCTGCCCTTAGGAGCCGGATTTGTGGGGAAAAAGCTTCTTATAGGCCCTCAAACTGTAGCAGGACCCTCCATGTGAAACAGCCTGAAGTTCTAGTCACTATAACTGCGCATCTGAGGCGCGAAATTAGGCCCCTCCCACCTTACTTGTTTTAATAATAGCCATGTGGGTAACAACCCCTGAAAGAAACCCAAAGGAACCTTCAAAGTGTCTCAAAAAACGATATTTTTCAATAAAAACCGTTTGCCATTAAGTAGTGTCAACCAGCATAAATTAGCCCTGTTATGTAAGCTAGCAATTCCATACTTAGTCTCTGAATACAGCTTACCCTTCCCTCATGGGGATCTTATCAGTCTTTTCTAGCATTATCACAGTCTTGTCTAGAAATAAATGACTGAACATACCTTATTGCAGCCTAACCTGCAAACCGTTCCCCCCAACTGAAGTTTTCTTGCACTCCTCAGTCCTTTGTGGGAACAGCAGTGGATTTTAGTTACAACATGCTAAAATCATCTTCCTCCCTGCAGAAATTTTCATCTCCTTTCTGCTAGAGAGTAAATAGTACACACCGGTACCATTTAAAATAACAAACTTTTGCTTGTAGAAAATAAAAACTACAATTCTAACACCACATTCACTTTACCCTTCCGATTGCTTAGAGCCGGCAAAGAGAATGACTGGGGGGTGGAGCTAGAGGGGGAGCTATATGGACAGCTCTGCTGTGTGCTCTCTTTGCCACTTCCTGTAGGGAAGGAGAATATCCCACAAGTAAAGGATGAATCCGTGGACTGGATACACCTTACAAGAGAAATCCCTCCTTTTTGGAAACCACAAATAGATTTGAATAGAATCCTAGACCCTGTTCCTGTAGAGGGACTGGTACAATAACTCTCAGGGAGGATAGGTCCTCTATGCAATTTAAGAAGGCCTCCCTTTGTACTTGGTTTGAGGATAGTCTTGACAGGAGAAATCTGCCCTTTGGAGGGCAAGACTTGAATCCTATTTTGTAACCCTGGGACACCATGTCCACAGTCCACGGATCTGGTACATTGCGTATCCAAGTCTGACGGAAAAAAGAAAGCCTGCCCCCCACCTGATCCAAAATAGGATCAGGGTGGACCCTTCATACGGATTTAGAATCAGTGGAAGGCATCTTGTTTTGCTTTCCCTTATTCCAAGGTTGGCTGGATTGGTCTGGTTTGGAAAAAGAGGAGTAAGACTTCTGTCCCTTAAAGTTGCGAAAGGAACGAAAATTAGAAGTCTGTCGACCCTTATGTCTATTCTTCTTGTCCTGACGTAGGAAAGATCCCTTTCCAGCCGTAATCTTTGAAATGATTTCCGCCAGACCAGGACCAAAGAGAATTTTACCCTTATAAAGGTAAAGCCAAAGGCTTGGCCTTTGAAGATATATCAGCCAACCAAGATTTTAACCACAGAGCTCTGCAAGCTAAAAAAGTGAAGTTAGATATCTTAGCTCCCAATCTAATTACCTGCATGTTAGCATCACAGATAAAGGTATTGGCCAGCTTAAGAGCTTTGACCCTATCTTGGATTTCCTCTACCGTAGTCTCTTCAGAGGAGGTTGAGAAGAAACAGAAGGCACAGAATGAGAAACAATTAAAGCTTGGGACATCTGAGGAGAAAGCTGAGGCATATCACGCACAGCATTATCCTGAGAGACACTTGGCTCAGAAGGGAGTAAAATGTCTTTAAATTTTAAAGTTTTAGATAAGCATGAGGAGCAAAATTGCATAGGCAGGACAATTTAGTCCTCCAAACATAGAACAGGATCAGTGTATATCTATGGATAAATGTTTTACGGAGTCCATAACTATAGAAGAACAGGTCCCACTAAAAATGACAAATTAGAATGAAAATAAAAATAAATATCAAATTGAAATAACAAATTATGCTTACCAGATCATTTCCGTTCCTTCTGTACAGGGAGAGTCCACAGCTGCATTCATTACTTGTGGGAAATACTGGACCTGGCCAACAGGAGGAGGCAAAGACACCCCAGCCAAAGGCTTACATACCTCCCCCACTTCCCTCATCCCCCAGTCATTCTGCAGAGGGAACAAGGAACAGTAGGAGAAATATCAGGGTGAAAAAGGTGCCAGAAGAAACAAGATAAAATTTAGGGCCGACCTACGGAGAACACGGACGGGAGTTGTGGACTCTCCCTGTACAGAAGGAAAGGAAATTAAGCATATTTTATGTTTTTCTTCTTAATACAGGCAGAGTCCACAGCTGCATTCATTACAGCCAAGTTCAGTATTTCCCACAAGTAATGAATGCAGCTGTGGACTCTCCTTGTATTAAGAAGGAAATCAAGTTTAAATCTCAAATTTGAATATCAAAATAAATTGGCCGATATCACATAAAGTACTGAGGGCTCAACCCTAGACAAGGTTGTCTGAGGTTCCTACCATGACCGGAATTAATACCCCACTAGCAAGAGGAAGCTGGACACTCTGCAGCTATGCTTCCCTCTTGTCAGACGATCCGATCGGTGAAATGCAAAGCCTATACACCTAGACTCAAAGTCGACTTAGACTCACGAAGAAATGTACCGTAAAACCAGAAATGTGGAAGTCACTTCAGTGGTCGGAAAAGAAACTGTGCCACTTCATAAGTGCGTGAAAAGTAAAAACGGCCCAACTAAATAATAAAATTCAAAACCCATCCTAACGCTCTTCAAGGTTAAGCTAGGCAATACATAAGGGGACAAATAAAACCCCTTGGATACCTTCCACCAAGTAATGAAAGAAAATGAACCCTTAAGTCTTTCCTTACTATCTCATACAAAAAAAGTGCCTGAGGAGTTCTATTTCAATGACTCATATGCCAATAAAGCTGCCCAAAAATGTACCCATAAACCAGACAGGATAGCTATGTCCCAGAAAGTGATCCACTTAAGGGTTAACCTCTGAAGTGCTGTCCATCAGTACCTAGAAGGAAAGGCACTTACCTATGGATCCAGCTGGAGGGCAGAGAGCAGCTACTTAGGTGTGACAGGCACTGCACTCCCTGTCATGGACCTGTAGTAAAAGAAAGAACAGAGTAACCAACCCTGGCTTTCTGAAAAGGGGTAGCAAAGTGTTAGAAGTAAAGCAAAGACCACCTCGCCACCTTCTAACTGCTAAAAGCCACCACTACTCTTACTAAAGAGATTGACATGGACACAGCTAGACCCCAATCCTTGCATGCAGGGAAAAGTACCTATAAAAGGACTAAATATTTTCAGACACCGTCTTCGCACATCCTCCATTGACAGAGGCAACGAGAATGACTGGGGATTATGGGTAAGGGAAGTTACACTTAACAGCTTTTAAATTTGAATATCCCACTAGTACAGTAACTGTAATGACGTTGTGGACTCCCCATGCCATAGGAAACAAAACATAATTTATGCTTACCTGATAAATTTATTTATTTCCGGATATGGTGAGTCCACGGAATCATCAATTACTAGTGGGAATATCACTCCTAGCCAGCAGGAGGAGGCAAAGAGCACTACAGCAAAGCTGCTATATATGTCATTTCCCTTACCCATAATTCCCAGTCATTCGGCTGAAGGAAAAATGGAAAAATAAGATAACACAAAAGTGTAGAGGTGCCTGAGGTTTTAGAAAAAATAACTGTCTTAAATAAAGGGTGGGCCGTGGACTCACCATATCCGGAAATAAATGTATCAGGTAAGCATAAATTATGTTTTCTTTCCTAAGATATAGTGAGTCCTCGGAATCATCAATTACTAGTGGGAATCAAAACCTAAGCTAGAGGACATAGATAAGGGAGGGACAAGACAGGTAGACCTAAACAGAAGGCACCACTGCCTTAAGAACTCTTCTCCCAAAAGAAACCTCAGCCGAGGCAAAAGTATCAAATTTATAAAACTTTGAAAAAGTATGCAAAGAGGACCAAGTTGCAGCCTTGCAAATTTGTTCCACAGAAGCTCAATTTTTAAATGCCCAGGAAGAAAAAACAGCCCTCGTGGAATGAGCAGTGATTATCTCAGGAGGTTGCTGTCCAGCAGTCTCATAGGCCAAATGAATAATACCCCTTAGCCAAAGAGAAGTAGCCGTAGCTTTCTGACCCTTGCGCTTCCCAGAAAAACAAACAAAGCAAGCAGAAGACCGACGAAAGTCCTTAGTTGCCTAAAGATAAAACTTCAATGCACGCACAACATCTAGGTTGTGCAACAAATGCTCCTTAGGACAAGAAGGATTAGGACACAAAGAAGGAACCATGATCTCCTGTTTAATATTCTTGTTTGAAACAACCTTAAGTAGGAAACCTAATTTAGTACGTAGAACAACCTTATCAGAATGAAAAATAAGATAAGGAAAATCAAACTGCAGAGCCAAGAGTTCCGAAACTCTCCGAGCAGAAGAAATAGCAACAAGAAACAAAACCTTCCAAGATAACATCTTAATATCTAAGGAATGCATAGGTTCAAACGGAGCCCGCTGTAAAACTCTAAGAACAAGGTTAAGACTCCAGGGAGGAGTAACGGGCTTAAAAACAGGCCTGATCCTAACCAAGGCCTGACAAAAAGATTGCACATCTGACGCATCCGCCAAAAACTTCTGCAACAAAATAGACAATGCAGAAATCTGACTTTTCAGAGTACTAGCTGACAAACCCTTCTCCAGACCCTCCTGGAGAAAAGACAAAATCCTAGGAATCCTGACTCTACTCCAAGAGTAGCCTCTGGATTCACACCAATACAAATATTTACGGCATATCTTATAGTAAATCTTTCTTGTCACAGGCTTATGAGCCTGAATCATGGTCTTAATGACCGACTCTGAAAACCCACGCTTAGATAAAATCAAGCGTTCAATCTCCAAGCAGTCAGCTTCAGAGAAACAAGATTTGGATGAAGGGACCCTGAAGTAGAAAGTCCTTCCTCAGAGGGAGTCTCCACGGAGGTAGAGATGACATTTCCACTGGATCTGCATACCAGATCCTGCAAGGCTACGCCAGTGCTATGAGAATCACTGACGCCATCTTCTGCTTGATCTGAGCAATGACTCTTGGCAGAAGAGCGAACGGAGGAAATATGTATGCTACACTGAAATTCCAAGTGACCGCCAGAGCATCTATCAAGAAAGCCTGTGGATCCCTTCACCTTGAGCCGTACCTCAGAAGCTTGGCATTCTGCCGAGAAGACATGAGATCCAGTTCTGGCTGCCCCCAATTGAAGATTAAAATGGAGTTCCCCCTCCCCCGGATGAAAGGTCTGTCAGCTCAGAAAATCCGCCTCCCAATTGTCCACTCCTGGGATGTGGATTGCAGAAAGACAACAGTAGTGAGACTCCGCCCACTGGATTATCCGTGCCACCCCCCTGGTGGTTGATGTACGCCACCGATGTTATGTTGTCCGACTGGAACCTGATAAACCGGGCTAAGGCTAACTGAGGCCAGTCCAGTAGAGCATTGACAATCGCTCTCAGTTCTAGAATGTTTATAGGGAGAACTGACTCCTCCCGAGTCCAAAGACCCTGAGTCTTTAATGACCCCCAAATTGCTCCCCAACCTAGAAGGCTGGCATCCGTAGTCACAATCACCCAAGAAGGTCTGCGAAAGCAAGTTCCCTGGGAGAGATGTTGCTGGGACAACCACAACAGAAGAGAGTCCCTTGTCGCCTGATCCAGAAATATTTGCGGAGACAGATCCGCAAAGTCCCCATTCCATTGCCTTAACATGCATAACTGCAGAGGTCCGAGATGGAACCGAGAATGATGTCCACGGAAGCTACCATCAGACCAATTACCTCCATACATAGAGCCACTTATGGCCGAGGAGAGGACTGAAGGACAAGACAAGAGCCAAAGAGTTTTGTTTTTCTGACCTCTGTCAGAAATATCTTCATTAGTAGGGAGTCTATTATGGTGCCTAGAAAAAATACTCTTGTGGCTGGAATCAGAGAACTCTTTCCAAAATTCACCTTCCAACCGTGGGAGCGAAGAAAAGACAACAAGATCTCCGTATGAGAGTTTGCTTGTTTAAAAGACGGTGCCTTAACCAGAATGTCATCCAGATATGGCGCCACTGCAATGCTCCGAGAAAATTCTGGAAGCTGTGGCAAGGTTGAATGGAAGAGCCACAAACGGGAAAGTGCTCGTCTAGAAAAGCGAATCTCAGAAACTTGTGATAATCCCTGTGGATGGGAACATGAAAGTATGCATCCTTTAGGTCTGCGATTGTCATGAACTGACCCCTCTTGAACCAAGTGAAGAATGGAACGTATAGTCTCCATCTTGAAGGACATGTTAAACACTTTAGGTCTAAAATAGGTCTAAAATAGGTCTGAAATTCCCTTCTTTCTTGGGAACCACAAACAGATTTGAATAAAATCCCAGACCCTGTTCCTGCGGAGGAACTGGAACTATAACTCCCAGGGCAAAAAGATCCTTGATACAATTTAAGAACACCTCTCTCTTTATTTGGTCTACAGATAATCTTGAGAGAAGAAACCTGCCTCTGGGAGGAAAAAATCTTGAATTCTATCTTGTACCCCTGAGATACAATTTCCAACGGTCCACAGGTTTGAGACATCTCATATAAAAGCCTGAGCAAATAAAGAAAGCATGCCCCCTACAAGATCTGTTCCTGGATCGGGGGCCGACCCTTCATGCTGACCTGAGTCAACCGCAGGTTTCTAAGACTGTTTCCCCTTGTTCCACGACTGACCAGACTTCCAGGAAGACTTGGATAGTTCCTGCTTGGAAGAGGAAGTGGAGGGTTTACCTCTAAAGTTACGAAAGGAACGAAAATTACTCTGACGCCCTTTCTGTTTATTCTTCTTATCCTGAAGAAGAAGAAAAGATCCCTTTCCTCCTGAGATAACAAAATGTATGCTTACCTGATCAATTTATTTCTCTTGTGGTGTATCCAGTCCACGGATTCATCCATTACTTGTGGGATATTCTCCTTCCCAACAGGAAGCTGCAAGAGGATCACCCACAGCAGAGCTGTCTATATAGCTCCTCCCCTAACTGCCACCTCCAGTCATTCGACCGAAGACAAGCAAGAGAAAGGAGAAACTATAGGGTGCAGTGGTGACTGTAGTTTAAAAATAAAAAACATCTGCCTTAAAATGACAGGGCGGGCCGTGGACTGGATACACCACAAGAGAAATAAATTTATCAGGTAAGCATAAATTTTGTTTTCTCTTGTAAGGTGTATCCAGTCCACGGATTCATCCATTACTTGTAAGATAGCAATACCAAAGCTATAGGACACGGATGAAGGGAGGGACAAGGCAGGCGCTTAAACGGAAGGCACCACTGCCTGTAAGACCTTTCTCCCAAAAATAGCCTCCGAAGAAGCAAAAGTATCAAATTTGTAGAATTTAGAAAAAGTATGAAGCGAAGACCAAGTCGCCGCCTTACAAATCTGTTCAACAGAAGCCTCATTTTTAAAAGCCCATGTGGAAGCCACCGCTCTAGTGGAATGAGCTGTAACTCTTTCAGGAGGCTGCTGGCCAGCACAGTCTCATAAGCTAAGCGGATTATACTTCTTAACCAAAAAGAAAGAGAAGTTGCTGAAGCCTTTTGGCCTCTTCTCTGTCCAATGCCGATGTTTGACGAAAATCCTTAGTAGCTTGTAAATAAAACTTTAAAGCACGAACCACGTCAAGATTATGTAATAGACGTTCCTTCTTTGAAGGAGGATTAGGACACAGTGACGGAACAACAATATCCTGATTGATATTCTTATTAGATACCACCTTAGGGAGAAACCCAGGTTTGGTACGCAAAACTACCTTATCTGCATGGAAGATCAGATAAGGGGAATCACACTGTAAGGCAGATAACTCTGAAACTCTTCGAGCCGAAGAAATAGCTACCAAAAACAGAACTTTCCAAGATAAAAGCTTGATATCTATGGAATGCAGAGGTTCAAACGGAACCCCTTGAAGAACTTTAAGAACTAAATTTAAACTCCATGGCAGAGCAACAGGTTTAAACACAGGCTTGATTTTAACTAAAGCCTGACAAAACGCCTGAACGTCTGGAACATCCGCCAGACGCTTGTGCAAAAGAATAGACAGAGCAGAAATCTGTCCCTTTAAGGAACTAGCAGACAATACCTTCTCCAATCCCTCTTGGAGAAAAGATAATATCCTGGGAATCCTGACTTTACTCCATGAGTAACCTTTGGATTCACACCAATGAAGATATTTACACCATATCTTATGATAGATTTTCCTGGTTACAGGCTTTCGAGCCTGAATTAAGGTATCAATGACTGACTCGAAGAAACCACGTTTTGATAAAATCAAGCGTTCAATCTCCAAGCAGTCAGACGCAGAGAAATTAGATTTGGATGGTTGAAAGGACCCTGAAGTAGAAGGTCCTGTCTCAACGGCAGAGTGCATGGTGGAAGGGATGACATGTCCACCAGATCTGCATACCACGTCCTGCGTGGCCACGCAGGTGCTATCAAAATCACCGAAGCTCTCTCCTGCTTGATCTTGGCAATCAGACAAGGGAGCAGAGGAAACGG
This sequence comes from Bombina bombina, assembly GCF_027579735.1. Lineage (NCBI taxonomy): Eukaryota > Metazoa > Chordata > Amphibia > Anura > Bombinatoridae > Bombina > Bombina bombina. The sequence continues at coordinate 1,456,993,638 of NC_069499.1, read as the reverse complement.
TGGAAACACATAAGCCAGGTTGAAGGACCAAGGCGCTGCTAGAGCATCTATCAGTGCTGCCTTGGGATCCCTGGACCTGGATCCGTAACGAGGAAGCTTGGCGTTCTGACGAGACGCCATGAGATCCAGTTCTGGTTTGCCCCAAAGTTGAATCAACTGTGCAAACACCTCCGGATGGAGTTCCCACTCACCCGGATGAAAAGTCTGTCGACTTAGAAAATCCGCCTCCCAGTTCTCTACTCCTGGGATATGGATAGCTGATAGATGGCAAAAGTGAACCTCTGCCCATAGGATTATTTTTGAAACCTCCAACATTGCTAGGGAACTCCTTGTTCCCCCTTGATGGTTGATGTAGGCTACAGTCGTGATATTGTCCGACTGAAATCTGATGAACCTGACCGCAGCAAGCTGAGGCCAAGCCTGAAGAGCATTGAATATCGCTCTTAGTTCCAGAATGTTTATCGGAAGGAGTGTCTCCTCCTGAGTCCACGATCCCTGAGCCTTCAGGGAGTTCCAGACTGCCCCCCAGCCTAGAAGGCTGGCATCTGTCGTTACAATTGTCCAATCTGGCCTGCGAAAGGTCATACCTTTGGACAGATGGACCCGAGATAGCCACCCGAGAAGAGAATCCCTGGTCTCTTGATCCAGATTTAGTAGAGGGGACAAATCTGTGTAATCCCCATTCCACTGACTGAGCATGCAGAGTTGCAGTGGTCTGAGATGTAGGCGGGCAAACGGCACTATGTCCATTGCCGCTACCATTAAGCCGATTACTTCCATACACTGAGCCACTGAAGGGCGAGAAGTAGAATAAAAAACACGGCAGGAATTTAGAAGTTTTGACAACAAGGCCTCTGTCAGATAAATCTTCATTTCTACAGAATCTATCAGAGTTCCTAGGAAGGAAACTCTTGTGAGAGGGGATAGAGAACTCTTTTCTTCGTTCACTTTCCACCCATGAGACCTCAGGAATGCCAGCACAATGTCCGTATGGGACCTGGCGATTTGAAAATTCGACGCCTGTATCAGAATGTCGTCTAGGTAAGGGGCTACTGCTATACCCCGCGGCCTTAAGACCGCTAGGAGTGACCCTAGAACCTTCGTAAAGATTCTTGGTGCCGTAGCTAACCCAAAGGGAAGAGCCACAAACTGGTAATGCCTGTCTAGGAAGGCGAACCTGAGAAACCGATGATGATCTCTGTGTATCGGAATGTGAAGATAAGCATCCTTTAAGTCCACGGTAGTCATATATTGACCCTCCTGGATCATAGGTAGGATGGTTCGAATAGTCTCCATCTTGAAGGATGGGACACTGAGAAATTTGTTTAGGAGCTTGAGATCTAAGATTGGTCTGAAAGTTCCCTCTTTCTTGGGAACTACAAACAGATTTGAATAGAAGCCTTGACCCTGTTCCTCCTTTGGAACTGGGTGGATCACTCCCTTAACTAGGAGGTCTTGAACACAATGTAAGAATGCCTCTCTCTTTATCTGGTTTGCAGATAATTGTGAGAGATGAAATCTCCCTTTTGGGGAAGAAGCTTTGAAGTCCAGAAGATATCCCTGGGACACAATTTCCAATGCCCAGGGATCCTGGACATCTCTTGCCCAAGCCTGGGCGAAGAGAGAAAGTCTGCCCCCTACTAGGTCCGTTTCCGGATCGGGGGTTGATCTTTCATGCTGTCTTAGAGGCGGCAGCAGCAGGTTTTTTGGCCTGCTTTCCTTTGTTCCAAGCCTGGTTAGGTCTCCAGACCGGCTTGGACTGGGCAAAATTTCCCTCTTGTTTTGCATTAGAGGAAGTTGAAGCTGCGCCACTCTTGAAATTTCGAAAGGAACGAAAATTAGTCTGTTTGGTCCTTAATTTGTTGGACCTATCCTGAGGAAGGGCGTGACCTTTTCCTCCAGTAATATCAGAAATGATCTCCTTCAGTCCAGGCCCGAATAGGGTCTGCCCCTTGAAGGGAATATTGAGAAGCTTAGACTTTGAAGTAACGTCAGCTGACCAGGATTTAAGCCATAGCGCCCTACGCGCCTGAATAGCAAAACCTGAGTTTTTAGCCGTTAGCTTGGTTAAATGAACAACGGCGTCAGAAACAAATTAATTGGCTAGCTTAAGAGCTTTAAGCTTGTCAAGGATATCGTCCAATGGGGTTTCTACCTGTAGAGCCTCTTCTAGAGACTCAAACCAGAAGGCCGCAGCAGCAGTGACAGGGGCAATGCATGCAAGGGGCTGGAGAATAAAACCTTGTTGAATAAAAATTTTCTTAAGGTAACCCTCTAATTTTTTGTCCATTGGATCTAGAAAAGCACAACTGTCCTCGACAGGGATAGTTGTACGCTTCGCTAGGGTAGAGACTGCTCCCTCCACCTTAGGGACCGTTTGCCACAAGTCCCGTGTAGCGGCATCTTTAGGAAACATCTTTTTAAAAACAGGAGGGGGAGAGAAAGGTACACCTATCCCATTCCTTAGTAATACTTTCTGAAAACCTCTTAGGTATTGGAAAAACATCAGTGTAAACAGGCACTGCATAATATTTATCCAATTTACACAATTTCTCTGGGACTACAATGGCGTCACAGTCATCCAGAGTTGCTAAAACCTCCCTGAGCAACATGCGGAGGTGTTCAAGCTTAAATTTAAATGTAGACATATCAGAATCAGGTTGAAGTGTCTTCCCTGAGTCAGAAAAATCACCCACAGATAGAAGCTCTCCTTCTTCGGCTTCTGCACATTGTGAGGGTATATTAGACATAGCTACTAAAGCGTCAGAGAGCTCTGTATTTGTTCTAGCCCCAGAGCTGTCTCGCTTTCCTTGTAACCCTGGCAGTTTGGACAATACTTCTGTAAGAGTATGATTCATAACTGCCGCCATGTCTTGTAAAGTATAAGCAATGGGCGCGCTAGATGTACTTGGCGTCCCTTGAGCGGGAGTTATAGGCTCTGACACATGGGGAGAGTTAGTCGGCATAACTTCCCCCTTGTCAATTTCCTCTGGTGATAAATCTTTTAAAGCCAGAATATGGTCTTTATAACTTATAGTAAGATCAGTACATTTGGTACACATTCTAAGAGGGGGTTCCACAATGGCTTCTAAACATAATGAACAAGGAGTTTCCTCTATGTCAGACATGTTTAACAGACTAGTAATGAGACCAGCAAGCTTTGAAAACACTTTAATTAATGTGAAAAAGCAGAATATAAAAAATGGTACTGTGCCTTTAAGGGAAAAAAACAAACACAAAAACTGCAAAACAGTGAAAAAAAGCAGTTAACTTTATGAAATTTTAACAGTGTGTATAACAGACTAAAATAGCATTGCACCCACTTGCAAATGGATGAATAACCCCTCAGGCTCAAAAACGAAGCAAAAAAACGGTAAAACCGTTATAACAGTCACAAGCAAACTGCCACAGCTCTACTGTGGCTCCTACCTTCCCATAAAACGACTTTTGTAGGCACAAAAACCCCTTACAGAGGTCCAATATGTCAGGGGACTCCTTCAGGGAAGCTGGATGTCTCAGAATGTAAAAAGAACTGCGCAATTAGAGCGCGAAAATAGGCCCCTCCCACCATGCACTCAAAGTGAAAGGGCCTTAAATAACTACTCCTAGGAGAAATCTAGTCAGCCATGTGGAAAACTAGGCCCCAAATAAAGATTTATCACCCTCAGTAAAAAAACGTTCTTTATATATATGCAAACGTTTTACATACTAAGCCATAATAGCAAGTAATATGAATATTACCCTTTACTGCAAGCATGATGCCAGTCGTTTATTAAATCACTGCAATCAGGCTTACCTTAAATATATCAGGCACTGTCAGCATTTTCTAGTTCTTATCATCTCTCTAGAAAAAAATATACTGAACATACCTCAGGGCAGTTAATTCTGCAGGCCGTTCCCCCAGCTGAAGTTTCCCCATACTCTTCAGTTATGTGTGAGAACAGCAGTGGACCTTAGTTACAACCTGCTAAGATCATCAAAAACCTCAGGCAAAACTCTTCTTCTAATATCTGCCTGAGGTAAAAAAACAGTACAACGCAGGTACCGTTTAAAAATAACAAACTTTTGATTGAAGATAAACTACACTACTTCACCACATCTCTCTTGATACTTCCCTTGTCGAGAGCTGCAAGAGAATGACTGGGGGTGGCAGTTAGGGGAGGAGCAATATAGACAGCTCTGCTGTGGGTGATCCTTTTGCAGCTTCCTGTTGGGAAGAATATCCCACAAGTAATGGATGAATCCGTGGACTGGATACACCTTACAAGAGAAATCTAAAATAATTTCATCCAAACCAATCCCAAACAATGTCTTACCCTTGTAGGGAATAGCTAATAACTTAGACTTAGAAGAAACATCCGCCAGGATTTTAACCAAAGGGCTCTGTGAGCTAGAACCGCAAAACCATTTTTGCTCCCAGTTTAATGACCTGTAAGGAAGCATCTGTAATAAAGGAATTGGCTAACTTAGGTGCCTTAATCTTGTCCTGGATCTCCTCAAGAGGAGTATCTGTCTGAATAGAATCAGACAAAGGCATCAAAGCAGTAAGCTGCAGCGCTTGTAACAGTAGCAATACACACCACAGGCTGCCATTGAAAACCTTGGTGAACATAAGTTTTCTTTAATAATGCCTACAATTTCTTATCCATTGGATCCTTAAAAGAACAACTATCCTCTATGGGAATAGTGGTCCTCTTAGCCAAAGTGGAAATAGCTCCTTCCACCTTAGGAACCGTTTGCCACGACTCCTTAATAGAGTCAGCTATAGGAAACATTTTCTTAAAAATAGGAGATGGAGAAAAAGGAATACCAGGTCTCTCCCACTCCCGTGCAATAATCTCAGAAGCACGGTCTGGAACAGGAAATACCTCCACCGCAGAGGGAACATCAAAATACTTGTTTAGCTTACTAGACTTCTTAGGGTTAACAAAGATAGTAGAATCGGAGTCATCCAAGGTAACCAAAACCTCCTTAAGTAACAAGCTGAGGTGTTCCAGCTTAAATCTGAAGGACACAACTTCAGCACCAGTAGAAGGAATTATACTGCCTGAATCCGAGATTTCACCCTCAGATGCACCCGAACAATCATCATCCTCTTCTGAGAGGAAATACTTTGATTATCCACTTCAGGATCAGAAACCTTACTTACTGTTTCTTTAAATATCCTTTTGGGTTTTTCCCTGCAGCATGGGAAAAGCAGACAGCGCCTCAGATACTGCAGAGGATACCTGGGCAGCAATATCTTGCAAAGTAACCCCAGATGGAGCATGAGAGGAAACGCAGTGCACTGTATGTGCAGATGAATAGGATTGGGACGCTTGAGGAGAAAGCTGCGGCACATCTGAAACAGGAGGCTCCTGAACAGCATCCACCTTAGCCAATGATGTCTCAGGGTCAAAAAGTCTATTTCTATAAGTTCTTTCAATACATGAAGAACAAAAAGGTACTGGGCAACAAAACATTAGCTACAGGTAACATCCTGCACAGCTTCTTCATCCATAATACAAAAAAAAGACGCAAATAAAAAAATCTAACTTTTTTCTTTTACTTTTTTTTTTTTTTATCATTTAACAAAGGATATAACACAGAACAAAAAAAAGGAAATTTATTCTTACCTGATAAATTAGTTTCTTTTACGATACGATGAGTCCACAGATTTCATCCTTACTTGTGGGATATCGCCTCCTGGTCAGCAGGAGGAGGCAAAGAGCACCACAGCAGAGCTGTATATATATATCCTCCCTTCCCTCCCACTCCAGTCATTCGACCGAAGTTAGGAAGAGAAAGGAAAAGCCAAGGTGCAGAGGTGACTGAAGTTTAACAAATTAAAGACCTGTCTTAGAAAAACAGGGTGGGCCGTGGACTCACCGTATCGTAAAAGAAACAAATTTATCAGGTAAGAATAAATTTCCTTTTCTTTTACAAGATACGATGAGTCATCCTTACTTGTGGGATACAATACCAAAGCTATAGTACACGGATGAAACGGGAGGGACAAGACAGGGAACCTAAACAGAAGGCACCACTGCTTGAAGAACTTTACCTCTTCCTATCACTAACACAGGCAAAGAGAATGACTGGAGTGGAAGGGAAGGAAGGAGCTATATATACAGCTCTGCTGTGGTGCTCTTTGCCTCCTCCTGCTGACCAGGAGGCGATATCCCACAAGGATGAAATCCGTGGACTCATCAAATCTTGTAAAAGAAATGTTCTTAAATAAATGTTCCCTTTAAATTTACCAAATCAAGAAAACATACCCAAGGCAACACTACACATCAGCAGAATTACTGAGTTGCCTTACCTGTCCTGCAACCCGCAGCAAACAGAGGGGAAAAAAAACCAAAAACAATCCCGTTTACAATCTGGATTCCAGAGAAGCAAAAACAGCAAGAAGCCTTCTAAACAGCAGTGCACCTCACTTTACAAGAAGTGAAGAAAAGCGCCAAAAAAACTCTGACATCAAAGAATCAGAACCTCCCTAAAAAGGGCGGTCCTACAGCTGAAAAAAAAGGAAATTTATGCTTACCTGATAAATTGATTTCTTCTACGATACGACGAGTCCACGGATTCATCCTTACTTGTGGGATATTATCCTCCTGCTAACAGGAAGTGGCAAAGAGCACCACAGCAGAGCTGTCTATATAGCTCCTCCCTTGACTCCACCCCCCAGTCATTCGACTGAAGGTATAGGAAGAAAAAGGAGAAACTAAAAAGGTGCAGAGGTGACTGAAATTTTGAAAACAAAAATCGAATCTGTCTAATATAACAGGGAGCGCCGTGGACTCGTCGTATCGTAGAAGAAATCAATTTATCAGGTAAGCATAAATTTCCTTTTCTTCTACTAGATACGACGAGTCCACGGATTCATCGTTACTTGTGGGATACAATACCAAAGCTAACAGGACACGGATGAACGGGAGGGACAAGACAGATACCTAAACAGAAGGCACCAATGCTTGAAGAACTTTTCTCCCAAAAATAGCCTCAGAAGAAGCAAAAGTATCAAATTTGGAAAATTTGGAAAAGGTATGAAGGGAGGACCAAGTCGCAGCCTTACAAATCTGTTCAACAGAAGCATCGTTTTTAAAAGCCCATGTGGAAGCCACCGCTCTAGTAGAATGAGCTGTAATCTTATCAGGAGGCTGCTGTCCAGCAGTCTCGTATGAGAAACGGATGATGCTTTTCAGCCAAAAAGAAAGAGAGGTAGCCGTAGCTTTTTGACCCCTACGCTTTCCAGAATAAACAACAAATAGAGAAGATGTTCGACGGAAATCCTTGGTCGCTTGTAAGTAAAACTTCAAGGCACGAACCACGTCCAGATTATGTAACAGACGCTCCTTCTTAGAAGAAGGATTATGACATAGAGAAGGAACAATAATTTATTTACTGATTAATATTCTTATTTGAAACAACCTTAGGAAGGAATCCAGGTTTAGTGCGCAAAACCACCTTATCAGAATGGAATATAAGATAAGGCGAGTAGCATTGTAATGCAGAAAGCTCAGAAACTCTTCGAGCAGAAGAGATAGCAACTAAAAACAAAACTTTCCAAGATAAAAGCTTAATATCTATGGAATGCATGGGTTCAAACGGAACCCCTTGAAGAACATTTAGAACTAAATTCAAACTCCATGGCGGAGCAACAGGTTTAAACAAAGGCTTGATTCTGACTAAAGCCTGACAAAAAGACTGAACGTCTGGGACATCCGCCAGACGCTTGTGTAGTAAAATTGACAAAGCAGAAATGTGTCCCTTTAAGGAACTAGCTGATAATCCCTTCTCCAATCCTTCTTGGAGAAAGGACAAAATCCTAGGAATCCTAACCCTACTCCATGAGTAGCCCTTGGATTTGCACCAATAAAGATATTTACGCCATATCTTATGGTAAATTTTCCTAGTGACAGGCTTCCGAGCCTGAATCAAGGTATCAATAACCGACTCAGAGAATCCCCGCTTAGATAAAATCAAGCGTTCAATCTCCAGGCAGTCAGCTGCAGAGAATTTAGATTTGGGTGTTGGAACGGACCTTGAATGAGAAGGTCCTGTCTCAGTGGCAGTTTCCACGGTGGCAGAGATGACATTTCCACCAGATCTGCATACCAAGTCCTGCGTGGCCACGCAGGGACTATCAAGTTTACCGAAGCTCTCTCTTGTTTGATTCTGGCAATCAGACGAGGCAAGAGAGGAAAGGGAAGAAACACATAAGCCAGGTCGAACGACCAAGGTACTGCTAGAGCATCTATCAGTACTGCTTGAGGATCCTTTGATCTGGATCCGTAACAAGGAAGTTTGTCATTCTGACGAGATACCATCAGATCCAATTCCGGTGTGCCCCATTGACGAATCAATGTCGCAAACACCTCCGGATGGAGCTCCCACTCCCCCGGATGAAAAGTCTGCCGACTTAGAAAATCCTCTTCCCAGTTCTCCACTCCTGGGATGTAAATTGCTGATAGATGGCAAGAGTGCATCAAATTATCTTGGAAACCTCTATCATCGCTAGAGAACTCTTTGTTCCCCCTTGATGATTGAATATGGCCAAAGCCAACTGAGGCCACGCTTGAAGCTCGTTGAATATTGCTCTCAGTTCCAGAATATTGCTTGGTAGTAGGGACTCCTCCTGAGTCCAAACACCCTGAGCCTTCAGGGAATTCCAAACTGCACCCCAGCCCAAGAGGCTGGTGTCCGTCGTCACTATGACCCATGCTGGCCTGCGGAAGCACATTTCCTGGGACAGATGATCCTGTGACAACCACCAAAGAAGAGAGTCTCTGGTCTCTAGATCCAGATTTATCTGAGGAGACAAATCCACATAATCCCCATTCCACTGTCTGAGCATGCACAGCTGGTCTGAGATGTAAGCGAGCACACGGAACTATGTCCATGGCCGCTACCATTAATCCAATGACCTCCATACACTGCGCCACTGATGGCCGAGGAGTGGACCGAAGTGCCCGGCAAGTAGTTAAGATCTTTGACTTTCTGACCTCCATCAGAAATGTTTTCATGTCTACCGAGTCTATCAGAGTTCCTAGAAATGGAACTCTTGTCAGTGGAACTAGTGAACTCTTTTTTATATTCACCTTCCACCCGTGAGTTCTTAGAAAAGCCAGCACAATGTCCGTGTGAGATTTGGCTAGCTGGTAAGTTGACGCTTGAATCAAAATATCGCCTCCTTCACTTTACCTCTTCCTATTACTTAGTGTAGGCAAAGAGAATGACTGGGGGGTGGAGTCAAGGGAGGAGCTATATAGACAGCTCTGCTGTGGTGCTCTTTGCCACTTCCTGTTAGCAGGAGAATAATATCCCACAAGTAAGGATGAATCCGTGGACTCGTATCTAGTAGAAGAAAAGCCATTTTCTTTTTTAAAACAACTTTCTTGAAAACAGAATTTATGTTTACCTGATAAATTACTTTCTCCAACGGTGTGTCCGGTCCACGGCGTCATCCTTACTTGTGGGATATTCTCTTCCCCAACAGGAAATGGCAAAGAGCCCAGCAAAGCTGGTCACATGATCCCTCCTAGGCTCCGCATTCCCCAGTCATTCGACCGACGTAAAGGAGGAATATTTGCATAGGAGAAATCATATGATACCGTGGTGACTGTAGTTAGAGAAATTAAATCATCAGACCTGATTAAAAAACCAGGGCGGGCCGTGGACCGGACACACCGTTGGAGAAAGTAATTTATCAGGTAAACATAAATTCTGTTTTCTCCAACATAGGTGTGTCCGGTCCACGGCGTCATCCTTACTTGTGGGAACCAATACCAAAGCTTTAGGACACGGATGATGGGAGGGAGCAAATCAGGTCACCTAGATGGAAGGCACCACGGCTTGCAAAACCTTTCTCCCAAAAATAGCCTCAGTATCAAATTTGTAAAATTTGGTAAAAGTGTGCAGTGAAGACCAAGTCGCTGCCTTACATATCTGATCAACAGAAGCCTCGTTCTTGAAGGCCCATGTGGAAGCCACAGCCCTAGTGGAGTGAGCTGTGATTCTTTCAGGAGGCTGCCGTCCGGCAGTCTCATAAGCCAATCTGATGATGCTTTTAAGCCAAAAAGAGAGAGAGGTAGAAGTTGCTTTTTGACCTCTCCTTTTACCAGAATAAACAACAAACAAGGAAGATGTTTGTCTGAAATCCTTTGTAGCCTCTAAATAGAATTTTAGAGCACGAACTACATCCAAATTGTGCAACAAACGTTCCTTCTTTGAAACTGGATTCGGACACAAAGAAGGCACAACTATCTCCTGGTTAATATTTTTATTAGAAACAACTTTCGGAAGAAAACCAGGTTTAGTACGCAAAACCACCTTATCTGCATGGAACACCAGATAAGGAGGAGAACACTGCAGAGCAGATAACTCTGAAACTCTTCTAGCAGAAGAAATTGCAACCAAAAATAAAACTTTCCAAGATAACTTAATATCTACAGAATGTAAGGGTTCAAACGGAACCCCTTGAAGAACTGAAAGAACTAAATTGAGACTCCAAGGAGGAGTCAAAGGTTTGTAAACAGGCTTGATTCTAACCAGAGCCTGAACAAAAGCCTGAACATCTGGCACAGCCGCCAGCTTCTTGTGAAGTAAAACAGATAAAGCAGAAATCTGTCCCTTCAAAGAACTTGCAGATAATCCTTTCTCCAAACCCTCTTGTAGAAAGGATAGAATCTTAGGAATTTTTACCCTGTTCCATGGGAATCCTTTCGATTCGCACCAACAGATATATTTCTTCCATACTTTATGGTAAATTTTCCTAGTTACAGGCTTTCTAGCCTGAATAAGAGTATCAATGACAGAATCTGAGAACCCACGCTTTGATAAAATCAAGCGTTCAATCTCCAAGCAGTCAGTTGGAGTGATGCCAGATTCGGATGTTCGAACGGACCTTGAACAAGAAGGTCCCGTCTCAAAGGTAGCTTCCATGGTGGAGCCGATGACATATTCACCAGGTCTGCATACCAAGTTCTGCGTGGCCACGCAGGAGCTATCAAGATCACCGAAGCCCTCTCTTGATTGATCCTGGCTACCAGCCTGGGAATGAGAGGAAACGGTGGGAACACATAAGCTAGGTTGAAGGTCCAGGGCGCTACTAGTGCATCTACTAGAGTCGCCTTGGGATCCCTGGATCTGGACCCGTAGCAAGGAACCTTGAAGTTCTGACGAGACGCCATCAGATCCATGTCTGGAATGCCCCATAATTGAGTTATTTGGGCAAAGATTTCCGGATGGAGTTCCCACTCCCCCGGATGAAATGTCTGACGACTCAGAAAATCCGCTTCCCAATTTTCCACTCAGGGGATGTGGATTGCAGACAAGTGGCAGGAGTGAAGCTCCGCCCATTGAATTACTTTGGTCACTTCTTCCATCGCCAGGGAACTCCTTGTTCCCCCCTGATGGTTGATATATGCAACAGTCGTCATGTTGTCTGATTGAAACCTTATGAATTTGGCCTTTGCTAGTTGAGGCCAAGCCTTGAGAGCATTGAATATCGCTCTCAGTTCCAGAATGTTTATCGGGAGAAGAGATTCTTCCCGAGACCATAGACCCTAAGCCTTCAGGTGTTTCCAGACCGCGCCCCAGCCCACCAGGCTGGCGTCGGTCGTTACAATGACCCACTCTGGTCTTCTGAAGCTCATCCCTTGGGACAGGTTGTCCAGGGTCAGCCACCAACGGAGTGAATCTCTGGTCCTCTGATCTACTTGGATCGTCGGGGACAAATCTGTATAATCCCCATTCCACTGTCTGAGCATGCACAGTTGCAATGGTCTTAGATGAATTCGCGCAAAAGGAACTATGTCCATTGCCGCAACCATCAAACCTATTACTTCCATGCACTGCGCTATGGAAGGAAGAAGAACAGAATGAAGTACTTGACAAGAGCTTAGAAGTTTTGATTTTCTGGCTTCTGTCAGAAAAATCTTCATTTCCAAGGAGTCTATTATTGTTCCCAAGAAGGGAACTCTTGTTGACGGGAATAGAGAACTTTTTTCTACGTTCACTTTCCACCCGTGAGATCTGAGAAAGGCTAGGACAATGTCCGTATGAGCCTTTGCTTGTGGTAGAGACGACGCTTGAATCAGTATGTCGTCCAAGTAGGGTACTACTGCAATGCCCCTTGGCCTTAGCACCGCTAGAAGGGACCCTAGTACCTTTGTGAAAATTCTTGGAGCAGTGGCTAGTCCGAATGGAAGTGCCACAAACTGGTAATGCTTGTCCAGAAAGGCGAATCTTAGGAACCGATGATGTTCCTTGTGGATAGGAATATGTAGATACGCATCCTTTAAATCCACCGTGGTCATGAATTGACCTTCCTGGATGGTAGGAAGAATTGTCCGAATGGTTTCCATCTTGAACGATGGGACCTTGAGAAATTTGTTTAGGATCTTGAGATCCAAAATTGGCCTGAATGTTCCCTCTTTTTTGGGAACTATGAACAGATTGGAGTAAAACCCCATCCCTTGTTCTCCTAATGGAACAGGATGAATCACTCCCATTTTTAACAGGTCTTCTACACAATGTAAGAATGCCTGTCTTTTTATTTGGTCTGAAGACAATTGAGACCTGTGGAACCTTCCCCTTGGGGGTAGTTCCTTGAATTCCAGGAGATAACCTTGAGAAACTATTTCTAGCGCCCAAGGATCCTGAACATCTCTTGCCCAAGGCTGAGCGAAGAGAGAGAGTCTGCCCCCCACCAGATCCGGTCCCGGATCGGGGGCCAGCATCTCATGCTGTCTTGGTAGCGGTAGCGGGCTTCTTGGCCTGCTTACCTTTGTTCCAGCCTTGCATCGGTCTCCAGGCTGGCTTGGTTTGAGAAGAATTACCCTCTTGCTTAGAGGATGTAGAATTCGAGGCTGGTCCGTTTCTGCGAAAGGAACGAAAATTTGTTTTATTTTAAGCCATAAAAGACCTATCCTGAGGAAGGGCGTGGCCCTTTCCCCCAGTGATGTCTGAAATAATCTCTTTCAAGTCAGGGCCAAACAGCGTTTTCCCCTTGAAAGGGATGTTAAGCAATCTGTTCTTGGAGGACACATCCGCTGACCAAGACTTCAGCCAAAGCGCTCTGCGCGCCACAATAGCAAAACCTGAATTTTTCGCCGCTAATCTAGCTAATTGCAAAGTGGCGTCTAAGGTAAAAGAGTTAGCCAACTTAAGTGCTTGAACTCTGTCCATAACCTCCTCATAAGAGGATGCTTGATTGAGCGACTTTTCTAGTTCCTAGAACCAGAAACACGCTGCTGTAGTGACAGGAACAATGCATGAAATTGGTTGTAGAAGGTAACCTTGCTGAACAAACATCTTTTTAAGCAAACCCTCTAATTTTTTATCCATAGGATCTTTGAAAGCACAACTATCTTCTATAGGGATAGTGGTGCGTTTGTTTAGAGTAGAAACCGCCCCCTCGACCTTGGGGACTGTCTGCCATAAGTCCTTCCTGGGGTCGACCATAGGAAATAATTTCTTAAATATAGGGGGAGGGACAAAAGGTATGCCGGGCCTTTCCCATTCTTTATTTACAATGTCCGCCACCCGCTTGGGTATAGGAAAAGCTTCGGGGGGCACCGGGACCTCTAGGAACCTGTCCATCTTACATAATTTCTCTGGAATGACCAAATTGTCACAATCATCCAGAGTAGATAACACCTCCTTAAGCAGAGCGCGGAGATGTTCCAATTTAAATTTAAATGTAATAACGTCAGGTTCAGCTTGTTGAGAAATTTTTCCTGAATCTGAAATTTCTCCCTCAGACAAAACCTCCCTAGCCCCTTCAGACTGGTGTAAGGGCATGTCAGAACCATTATCATCAGCGTCCTCATGCTCTTCAGTATCTAAAACAGAGCAGTCGCGCTTTCGCTGATAAGTGGGCATTTTGGCTAAAATGTTTTTAATAGAATTATCCATTACAGCCGTTAATTGTTGCATAGTAAGGAGGATTGGCGCACTAGATTCACTAGGGACCTCCTGAGTGGGCAAGACTGGTGTAGACATAGAAGGAGATGATGCAGTACCATGCTGACTCCCCTCACTTAAGGAATCATTTTGGGCAACATTATTATCAGTGGCATCATTGTCCCTACTTTGTTTGTCACATTCATCACATATATTTAAATGGAGAGGAACCTTGGCTTCCGAACATACAGAACATCGTCTATCTGATAGTTCAGACATGTTAATAGGCATAAACTTGATAACAAAGCACAAAAAACAGAATTTATGTTTACCTGATAAATTACTTTCTCCAACGGTGTGTCCGGTCCACGGCGTCATCCTTACTTGTGGGATATTCTCTTCCCCAACAGGAAATGGCAAAGAGCCCAGCAAAGCTGGTCACATGATCCCTCCTAGGCTCCGCCTACCCCAGTCATTCGACCGACGTTAAGGAGGAATATTTGCATAGGAGAAACCATATGATACCGTGGTGACTGTAGTTAAAGAAAATAAATTATCAGACCTGATTAAAAAACCAGGGCGGGCCGTGGACCGGACACACCGTTGGAGAAAGTAATTTATCAGGTAAACATAAATTCTGTTTTCTCCAACATAGGTGTGTCCGGTCCACGGCGTCATCCTTACTTGTGGGAACCAATACCAAAGCTTTAGGACACGGATGAAGGGAGGGAGCAAATCAGGTCACCTAAATGGAAGGCACCACGGCTTGCAAAACCTTTCTCCCAAAAACAGCCTCAGAAGAAGCAAAAGTATCAAACTTGTAAAATTTGGTAAAAGTGTGCAGTGAAGACCAAGTCGCTGCCCTACATATCTGATCAACAGAAGCCTCGTTCTTGAAGGCCCATGTGGAAGCCACAGCCCTAGTGGAATGAGCTGTGATTCTTTCAGGAGGCTGCCGTCCGGCAGTCTCGTAAGCCAATCTGATGATGCTTTTAATCCAAAAAGAGAGAGAGGTAGAAGTTGCTTTTTGACCTCTCCTTTTACCGGAATAAACAACAAACAAGGAAGATGTTTGTCTAAAATCCTTTGTAGCATCTAAATAGAATTTTAGAGCGCGAACAACATCCAAATTGTGTAACAAACGTTCCTTCTTCGAAACTGGTTTCGGACACAGAGAAGGTACGATAATCTCCTGGTTAATGTTTTTGTTAGAAACAACTTTTGGAAGAAAACCAGGTTTAGTACGTAAAACCACCTTATCTGCATGGAACACCAGATAAGGAGGAGAACATTGCAGAGCAGACAATTCTGAAACTCTTCTAGCAGAAGAAATTGCAACCAAAAACAAAACTTTCCAAGATAATAACTTAATATCAACGGAATGTAAGGGTTCAAACGGAACCCCCTGAAGAACTGAAAGAACTAAGTTGAGACTCCAAGGAGGAGTCAAAGGTTTGTAAACAGGCTTGATTCTAACCAGAGCCTGAACAAAGGCTTGAACATCTGGCACAGCTGCCAGCTTTTTGTGAAGTAACACAGACAAGGCAGAAATCTGTCCCTTCAGGGAACTTGCAGATAATCCTTTTTCCAATCCTTCTTGAAGGAAGGATAGAATCTTAGGAATCTTAACCTTGTCCCAAGGGAATCCTTTAGATTCACACCAACAGATATATTTTTTCCAAATTTTGTGGTAAATCTTTCTAGTTACAGGCTTTCTGGCCTGAACAAGAGTATCGATAACAGAATCTGAGAACCCTCGCTTCGATAAGATCAAGCGTTCAATCTCCAGGCAGTCAGCTGGAGTGAGACCAGATTCGGATGTTCGAACGGACCTTGAACAAGAAGGTCTCGTCTCAAAGGTAGCTTCCATGGTGGAGCCGATGACATATTCACCAGATCTGCATACCAAGTCCTGCGTGGCCACGCAGGAGCTATCAAGATCACCGACGCCCTTTCCTGATTGATCCTGGCTACCAGCCTGGGGATGAGAGGAAACGGCGGGAATACATAAGCTAGTTTGAAGGTCCAAGGTGCTACTAGTGCATCCACTAGAGCCGCCTTGGGATCCCTGGATCTGGACCCGTAGCAAGGAACTTTGAAGTTCTGACGAGAGGCCATCAGATCCATGTCTGGAATGCCCCACAGTTGAGTGACTTGGGCAAAGATTTCCGGATGGAGTTCCCACTCCCCCGGATGCAATGTCTGACGACTCAGAAAATCCGCTTCCCAATTTTCCACTCCTGGGATGTGGATAGCAGACAGGTGGCAGGAGTGAGACTCCGCCCATAGAATGATTTTGGTCACTTCTTCCATCGCCAGGGAACTCCTTGTTCCCCCCTGATGGTTGATGTACGCAACAGTTGTCATGTTGTCTGATTGAAACCGTATGAACTTGGCCCTCGCTAGCTGAGGCCAAGCCTTGAGAGCATTGAATATCGCTCTCAGTTCCAGAATATTTATCGGTAGAAGAGATTCTTCCCGAGACCAAAGACCCTGAGCTTTCAGGGATCCCCAGACCGCGCCCCAGCCCATCAGACTGGCGTCGGTCGTGACAATGACCCACTCTGGTCTGCGGAAGGTCATCCCTTGTGACAGGTTGTCCAGGGACAGCCACCAACGGAGTGAGTCTCTGGTCCTCTGATTTACTTGTATCCTCGGAGACAAGTTTGTATAGTCCCCATTCCACTGACTGAGCATGCACAGTTGTAATGGTCTTAGATGAATGCGCGCAAAAGGAACTATGTCCATTGCCGCTACCATCAAACCTATCACTTCCATGCACTGCGCTATGGAAGGAAGAGGAACGGAATGAAGTATCCGACAAGAGTCTAGAAGTTTTGTTTTTCTGGCCTCTGTCAGAAAAATCCTCATTTCTAAAGAGTCTATTATTGTTCCCAAGAAGGGAACCCTTGTTGACGGAGATAGAGAACTCTTTTCCACGTTCACTTTCCATCCGTGAGATCTGAGAAAGGCCAGGACGATGTCCGTGTGAGCCTTTGCTTGAGGAAGGGACGACGCTTGAATCAGAATGTCGTCCAAGTAAGGTACTACAGCAATGCCCCTTGGTCTTAGCACAGCTAGAAGGGACCCTAGTACCTTTGTGAAAATCCTTGGAGCAGTGGCTAATCCGAAAGGAAGCGCCACGAACTGGTAATGCTTGTCCAGGAATGCGAACCTTAGGAACCGATGATGTTCCTTGTGGATAGGAATATGTAGATACGCATCCTTTAAATCCACCGTGGTCATGAATTGACCTTCCTGGATGGAAGGAAGAATTGTTCGAATGGTTTCCATTTTGAACGATGGAACCTTGAGAAACTTGTTTAAGATCTTGAGATCTAAGATTGGTCTGAACGTTCCCTCTTTTTTGGGAACTATGAACAGATTGGAGTAGAACCCCATCCCTTGTTCTCCCAATGGAACAGGATGAATCACTCCCATTTTTAACAGGTCTTCTACACAACGTAAGAATACCTGTCTTTTTATGTGGTCTGAAGACAACTGAGACCTGTGGAACCTCCCCCTTGGGGGAAGCCCCTTGAATTCCAGAAGATAACCTTGGGAGACTATTTCTAGCGCCCAAGGATCCAGAACATCTCTTGCCCAAGCCTGAGCGAAGAGAGAGAGTCTGCCCCCCACCAGATCCGGTCCCGGATCGGGGGCCAACATTTCATGCTGTCTTGGTAGCAGTGGCAGGTTTTTTGGCCTGCTTTCCCTTGTTCCAGCCTTGCATTGGTCTCCAAGCTGGCTTGGCTTGAGAAGTATTACCCTCTTGCTTAGAGGACGTAGCACTTTGGGCTGGTCCGTTTCTACGAAAGGGACGAAAATTAGGTTTATTTTTGGCCTTGAAAGGCCGATCCTGAGGAAGGGCGTGGCCCTTACCCCCAGTGATATCAGAGATAATCTCTTTCAAGTCAGGGCCAAACAGCGTTTTCCCCTTGAAAGGAATGTTAAGTAGCTTGTTCTTGGAAGACGCATCAGCTGACCAAGATTTCAACCAAAGCGCTCTGCGCGCCACAATAGCAAACCCAGAATTCTTAGCCGCTAACCTAGCCAATTGCAAAGTGGCGTCTAGGGTGAAAGAATTAGCCAATTTGAGAGCATTGATTCTGTCCATAATCTCCTCATAAGGAGGAGAATCACTATCGACCGCCTTTACCAGCTCATCGAACCAGAAACACGCGGCTGTAGCGACAGGGACAATGCATGAAATTGGTTGTAGAAGGTAACCCTGCTGAACAAACATCTTTTTAAGTAAACCTTCTAATTTTTTATCCATAGGATCTTTGAAAGCACAACTATCTTCTATGGGTATAGTGGTGCGTTTGTTTAAAGTGGAAACCGCTCCCTCGACCTTGGGGACTGTCTGCCATAAGTCCTTTCTGGGGTCGACCATAGGAAACAATTTTTTAAATATGGGGGGAGGGACGAAAGGAATACCGGGCCTTTCCCATTCTTTATTTACAATGTCCGCCACCCGCTTGGGTATAGGAAAAGCTTCTGGGAGCCCCGGGACCTCTAGGAACTTGTCCATTTTACATAGTTTCTCTGGGATGACCAACTTGTCACAATCATCCAGAGTGGATAATACCTCCTTAAGCAGAATGCGGAGATGTTCCAACTTAAATTTAAACGTAATCACATCAGGTTCAGCTTGTTGAGAAATGTTCCCTGAATCAGTAATTTCTCCCTCAGACAAAACCTCCCTGGCCCCATCAGACTGGTTTAGGGGCCCTTCAGAACCATTATTATCAGCGTCGTCATGCTCTTCAGTATCTAAAACAGAGCAGTCGCGCTTACGCTGATAAGTGTGCATTTTGGCTAAAATGTTTTTGACAGAATTATCCATTACAGCCGTTAATTGTTGCATAGTAAGGAGTATTGGCGCGCTAGATGTACTAGGGGCCTCCTGAGTGGGCAAGACTCGTGTAGACGAAGGAGGGAATGATGCAGTACCATGCTTACTCCCCTCACTTGAGGAATCATCTTGGGCATCATTGTCATTGTCACATAAATCACATTTATTTAAATGAGAAGGAACTCTGGCTTCCCCACATTCAGAGCACAGTCTATCTGGTAGTTCAGACATGTTAAACAGGCATAAACTTGATAACAAAGTACAAAAAACGTTTTAAAATAAAACCGTTACTGTCACTTTAAATTTTAAACTGAACACACTTTATTACTGCAATTGCGAAAAAATATGAAGGAATTGTTCAAAATTCACCAAAATTTCACCACAGTGTCTTAAAGCCTTAAAAGTATTGCACACCAAATTTGGAAGCTTTAACCCTTAAAATAACGGAACCGGAGCCGTTTTTAACTTTAACCCCTTTACAGTCCCTGGTATCTGCTTTGCTGAGACCCAACCAAGCCCAAAGGGGAATACGATACCAAATGACGCCTTCAGAAAGTCTTTTCTATGTATCAGAGCTCCTCACACATGCGACTGCATGTCATGCCTCTCAAAAACAAGTGCGCAACACCGGCGCGAAAATGAGGCTCTGCCTATGATTTGGGAAAGCCCCTAAAGAATAAGGTGTCTAAAACAGTGCCTGCCGATATAATCTTATCAAAATACCCAGATTAAATGATTCCTCAAGGCTAAATATGTGTTAATAATGAATCGATTTAGCCCAGAAAAAGTCTACAGTCTTAATAAGCCCTTGTGAAGCCCTTATTTACTATCTTAATAAACATGGCTTACCGGATCCCATAGGGAAAATGACAGCTTCCAGCATTACATCGTCTTGTTAGAATGTGTCATACCTCAAGCAGCAAGAGACTGCTCACTGTTCCCCCAACTGAAGTTAATTCCTCTCAACAGTCCTGTGTGGAACAGCCATGGATTTTAGTAACGGTTGCTAAAATCATTTTCCTCATACAAACAGAAATCTTCATCTCTTTTCTGTTTGTGAGTAAATAGTACATACCAGCACTATTTTAAAATAACAAACTCTTGATTGAATAATAAAAACTACAGTTAAACACTAAAAAACTCTAAGCCATCTCCGTGGAGATGTTGCCTGTACAACGGCAAAGAGAATGACTGGGGTAGGCGGAGCCTAGGAGGGATCATGTGACCAGCTTTGCTGGGCTCTTTGCCATTTCCTGTTGGGGAAGAGAATATCCCACAAGTAAGGATGACGCCGTGGACCGGACACACCTATGTTGGAGAAAACGTTTTAAAATAAAACCGTTACTGTCTCTTTAAATTTTAAACTGAACACACTTTTTTACTGAATACACGCAAAAGTATGAAGGAAATGTTCAAAATTCACCAAAATTTCACCACAGTGTCATAAAGCCTTAAAAGTATTGCACACCAAATTTGAAAGCTTTAACTCTTAAAATAACGGAACCGGAGCCGTTTTTACATTTAACCCCTATACAGTCCCCGGTATCTGCTTTGCTGAGACCCAACCAAGCCCAGAGGGGAATACGATACCAAATGACGCCTTCAATAAGCTTTTTCAGTGGATCTGAGCTCCTCACACATGCATCTGCATGCCTTGCTTCTCAAAAACAACTGCGCATTAGTGGCGCGAAAATGAGGCTCTGCCTATGACTAGAAAAGGCCCCCAGTGAAAAAGGTGTCCAATACAGTGCCTGCCGTTTTTTTTAATAAAATTCCCAAGATTAAAATAACTCTCCAAAGTTATAAACCATTAAATATGCTTATAAAGTAATCGTTTTGGCCCAGAAAAATGTCTACCAGTCTTTAAAGCCCTTGTGAAGCCCTTTTATTCTTATATTGAAAATTAAGAAAATGGCTTACCGGATCCCATAGGGAAAATGACAGCTTCCAGCATTACCAAGTCTTGTTAGAAATGTGTCATACCTCAAGCAGCCAAAGTCTGCTCACTGTTTCCCCCAACTGAAGTTAATTCCTCTCAACAGTCCTGTGTGGAAACAGCCATCGATTTTAGTAACGGTTGCTAAAATCATTTTCCTCTTACAAACAGAAATCTTCATCTCTTTTCTGTTTCAGAGTAAATAGTACATACCAGCACTATTTTAAAATAACAAACTCTTGATAGAAGAATAAAAACTACATTTAAACACCAAAAAACTCTGAGCCATCTCCGTGGAGATGTTGCCTGTGCAACGGCAAAGAGAATGACTGGGGAAGGCGGAGCCTATGAGGGATCATGTGACCAGCTTTGCTGGGCTCTTTGCCATTTCCTGTTGGGGAAGAGAATATCCCACAAGTAAGGATGACGCCGTGGACCGGACACACCTATGTTGGAGAAAACAGGCTTAAAAACAAACAATAGAACCCCCAATAAAAATACATAATCCGTTACTAAAAACGGACCCTCACTGAGCCATCAATAAAATAAATAACTCCTCACACTAACAGTGCCTGCAAAAACTGCCATAAAAACCTGCACCCTGACAGGAATGAATAAGCTGAGTAAGTGCCAAATTTTTCCTTGCTTACATAGAAAAATAAAACTGGCACTTACCTTTATATTTATCTGTCCGGCAGTAGGACAGCTCACCTGGTTTGAGAGGATGCCATTCCTCACATGGACAGAAAGACTGAGTAAACTTACTCAGGTTAACTAAATAGGGCAGCAAAATGTTTTGGGAAAACGCAGTGAGGATTGTACCCCACAAGTTCCCAATTGCTTAAAAGCCATCATTGCCCTACTGAAGAGACTCACATGGGCTAAGGCTATACCCTTTAGAAAGATTAGAGCAAACCTACTCTGCTTTTAAAATAAAAAAAATCTTGAATGTAGATCAGACACCAAAACTTCACCTCCTCCTTGAACCGCAGGTAAAGAGAATGACTGGGGATTATGGGTAAGGGAAGTGACATATATAGCAGCTTTGCTGTAGGGCGATTTGCCTCCTCCAGTTGGCCAGGAGTGATATTCCCACTAGTTATTGATGATTCCGTGTACTCACCATATCTTAGGAAAGAATTATGAGATTTTCACTTCCTGTAAGCTTTGTTAAAATTTAGGAATTTACACTTCATTTAAGTATTGTTAAGACAGATGTTAATGAAGATTCCAAAAATGGTTTAAATTGACTTTTGGGGGGAAAACGTTTTTGTTCTATGTTCACTAGACACAAACAAAATCTGTAAACTAGGCTTTCTTTAAAAGGTGACTTAAAAGATATTACATCAGAAACATGGTTCAAGCCAGAAGTTTATTTTTACTGCTATCACTGTCACTCACCAGATCCTGTTCCAGATTACCAGTTCCAAGGTAGAGTGATGCCATTATGATGCGTTTCTTAGCCATTTGCACTTGTGTCTAAGAGAGAAGGTAGCTTTAATTTAAAATATATTGAAATTTGAAATAACATGATTCTTGCTTAAGAAGAAAACTGTATTTTCCTGACATTATTAGTGAGGCAAACAATGTTTATTTAATAAAGAAAGAAAGAGATATATACAGGCCCTTACAACTCTCCTACCTTCATGACCTGGTAAAATTCAGATGGTGTGGAAAGGACCTTCACTCCTGAACTGGCTATACCAAATTCTGGAACCAGGTTACCAATCCACTGAAACCGATGAGCTCCTCGTGGGCACACACAATCAGGAGGTAGGGGCTGAGAAGTGGCCTGGGGAACTGTAGGGGCCAAAAGTGGTGCCAGAAGAAAGAGAGGAGTCCTGTGAAATAGAGAGAGGGTACAAAAGTTTACTTTTGTCAAATAAGCATGGCAGAACTACCAATAAGAAGTCACTGAATAACCAAAAAGCAGAGAAAGGTAATATTCAGCCGGTCATATTGTATTTAACTTTCAAATTACCCCATAATCTGTAACAGATTTATCTAATCTAAGGCCTTTGCTTTTATATCAGTAGCAATCCTCTTCAGGCAGCTGTGCACTTATGAAGATGGAAGAAACAGAAAACCAGTGGGAAGATCATCAATGTATTTCTTTAAAAATGTCTATAACACCATATAATAAATATTAAATTTGAAAATGCTTATTTTATCACTGGACACATTCTATGTATTGAAATTCTGAGGTCATGAGACAGATGCCTGGCTGAACACAATTCAATCCTTCCCCACTCAATATGCAAAATTACACAGGAGAGAACAAAGGTTTAGAGCTTTGTATAAGATAGGGCCAGTGGGCCACTTCAAAGTAAATATTAGCATTTTGAAACAACCAGATGTGTAGGTCCATATATGGAGGTTTCTGCCTAAAATGGATAATAGATTTACAGACCCCCTCACTGCTCAATACAGAGAGAGCCTAAAAGTCTGAGACAAGTGACAAGTTTTGTGGGAAAGTGACCATTCAAAATTCGATGCAAATTGGTACCTGCGGTGTCAGATAAACATGTACTGAACCAAACAGAAACACATGTTTGTATTGTGGCTGTTAAATTCATTTTAAAATACAGCCTGTATAATTTTAAATACTGTATAAAAATGTGTATTTGTGGACCTAAGAAACAGTGACTAATAGTAACATATTACATAAATATTTGCTGAGCTTCATAAATACTGCAAATAGATGTATAAATGCTTGACATTTTTAACAACATTTGTTTCTTTATTTTACAGACAGCAAGATATCCTATGAATATTAGCCATAAACACGGATATACGTGGATCTTTTCTATTTTAACATAGAAATTGATAAATACTGGTGTTTGGTGTCAAATTGTACATTTTCTGTTATGTTAAATGAAATATAGATGCTGACAATAGAGGTTTATTAATGCTAGGAATTATAGTATGTTGAATATAAACAATACTAGTCCAAAAGCCCGTGTGCACGGGCCATTTTTTGCAGTACAGCGGTCCAACCCCTTGCTCTCTTCTCTCTATCCCCCCCTCTCTTTTGCTCTCTCTCTCTCCCCTCTCTTTTACTCTCTCTCTCTCTCCTCTCTTTTGCTCTCTCTCTTCCCCCTCTCTTTTGCTCTCTCTCTCTCTCCCCCCTCTCTTTTGCTCTCTCTCTCTCTCCCCCCTCTCTTTTGCTCTCTCTCCCCCTCTTTTGCTCTCTCTCTCCCCCTCTCTTTTGCTCTCTCTCTTCCCCCCTCTCGTTTGCTCTCTCTCTCCTCTCGTTTACTCTCTCTCTCTCCTCTCCTTTGCTCTCTCAACCCCTCTCTTTTGCATTCTCTTTCTTTTACGCTCTCTCTCTCCCCCTCTCTTTGGTGCTCTCTCCCCCCTCTCTTTTGTGCTCTCTCCCCCCTCTCTTTTGTGCTCTACCCCCCTCTCTTTTGTGCTCTCACCGCCCTCTCTTTTGTGCTCTCACCCCCCTCTCTTTTGTGCTCTCACCACCCTCTCTTTTGTGCTCTCACCACCCTCTCTTTTGTGCTCTCACCACCCTCTCTTTTGTGCTCTCACCACCCTCTCTTTTGTGCTCTCACCACCCTCTCTTTTGTGCTCTCACCCCCCTCTCTTTTGTGCTCTCTCCCCCCTCTCATTTGCTGTCTTTCTCCCTCTTTTTATCCCCACTCTTCTGCTCTCTCTATCCCCCCTCTTTAGATCTCTCTGATAGTCTCTCACGGCAGTCTGGTCGGCCCGTCATCTGGCCCTGCCCGCGTCACGCCCGGCCCCGCCCATATCACACCCGTCCAGCCATGCTCACTCCACCACACGCCAGATCAGTTGGAAGGCCAGGTGTGTTTGTCCTTGCGCACAGTCTCTACTGCGCATGACAGCTTCGGACAAACACACTTGGCCTTTTATTATATAGGATAAGGAGATATTTGGATTGTGGCAATAATTAATGGTGAGACTATATTTGCGGTTGTCTGCTGCCCCCTAGGGGATTAAAACTGGTATGACAACCAAATAAATTATCTATTGGAAAACATTCAGAGCCAGATTAGCCAATCAGGGAGGCGTCTCCCAAATAACCAATGAGAAGGACAAGCTCCGCAAGGGCGAATCAGAGACAAGCTCCGTTAAGGGCCTATCGAATTCAGATCATGAATGATTACAATAAGAAGGGGGAGGGATATCACATGATATAACCTCAATGCAAGGAGAGAGAAAAAAAAAAAGATTTTTTTGTCTGCTGAAACTTGTGATTGAATAACTGGCTGCCATACTTGGGACACAATCACTTTAAGCAAAAAAGCTGAGACTCACTTCTCGATCTATGCAATAACCTTTCTTCATATGAGGTGATCTGAATCTATTTGGAAAAGACTGGAATACTGAATTGATTCATGGGTGATGTATGACTGTTCTATATTTTAAAGCAAATACATTCATTGTTGCTACAGTCTAATTATAATTAGTAAATTTAAAAGGGCACTTTGTATTTTAAACTCATTTTCACAGTCCCATATAGTTTTAAGATAGTCTTTTGTATGCTACGTAATTTATTTCAGCTCAGATAAATTGGCATAGGAGTTGGTTGTTTGCACAAATAATATATATAATTTCTGATGTTTTAAATTAGAGTTATATAGGATAAATTGTAGGCTAAATAGCATAAGTATATTTGTCTGGAAGTTAACAAATCATACCTTGGCATCTCATTGTGATATTTAAATGCAACTCTGATTTGGGAGATTATTGTGAATAAGGTTATTTTTATGATCTTTGTATAGCATATTATAACAGCATAAACGTGTAGGAGTTTGATTCATAACATGGTTCCTATAAATATAATTCAATGTGTCTATAAATTTTAACTAATATAAAGAATTTACGAATTTACATTCATTTTAATTGTTTTGTATATGCATTTTATTGGGGGTTTGTTTTAAAGAATAATTATTAAATATATTGTATTATAACCCGGCCATATACTGAAAATATATATATATATATATATATATATATATATATATATATATATATATATATATATATATATGTTTGAGCCAAGACGAAGTAAAATATGAGGGGCGCTCAGTGAGAAGAAGAGTGTATGTTAACAGAAACTGGGTGGTATGAACTCAGCCGAGAATATTATCAATAGTCGCAATATGAACAAATGAAAGTGGGAACAATGTGTCAAGTGGTATAGAAAATGTTCCCACAGTTGGTAATAACCAAATGATTGAAGGTCGGAGGGGTCTAATTGTAGTCGCTATAAATTGTTACAATATACAATATTAGGCTACGATTCAAATATAGAACACACAATATTAAACCATAAACAATAAACACTCATAGATAATCAATTGTGCAAAAGACCCCAAGTGACAAAAATACAAATGAAATGCGCAAAGTACAAGTGTTAGACGCACAAATAGTGATAAAATGACAGTCCTTAGATAATACTAAGTAGAAGTGGTGAGAGTCCCAAAGCTGTGTGGCACACTTTCCCCTCAGGGGATTCAACTTACTCTCCTTAACCTCAATCAATATGAGGTAAGTGTCGCACAGGGTAAGTAGAAAGAGCTCCTTCGTGGTATCAGGTGTCCACCGGCTTGGAAATGTCTCCCGGCACCTCCGCTCACATATCTCAGGTACACCGGTAACTACCGCAAACACTCAAACAGTGGCCTCTGTCACAGCCCCTCAGTGAGTCCCGTTAGTTTACCATAGAGTTTCGGCCGAAACTCTATGGTAAACTAACGGGACTCACTGAGGGGCTGTGACAGAGGCCACTGTTTGAGTGTTTGCGGTAGTTACCGGTGTACCTGAGATATGTGAGCGGAGGTGCCGGGAGACATTTCCAAGCCGGTGGACACCTGATACCACGAAGGAGCTCTTTCTACTTACCCTGTGCGACACTTACCTCATATTGATTGAGGTTAAGGAGAGTAAGTTGAATCCCCTGAGGGGAAAGTGTGCCACACAGCTTTGGGACTCTCACCACTTCTACTTAGTATTATCTAAGGACTGTCATTTTATCACTATTTGTGCGTCTAACACTTGTACTTTGCGCATTTCATTTGTATTTTTGTCACTTGGGGTCTTTTGCACAATTGATTATCTATGAGTGTTTATTGTTTATGGTTTAATATTGTGTGTTCTATATTTGAATCGTAGCCTAATATTGTATATTGTAACAATTTATAGCGACTACAATTAGACCCCTCCGACCTTCAATCATTTGGTTATTACCAACTGTGGGAACATTTTCTATACCACTTGACACATTGTTCCCACTTTCATTTGTTCATATTGCGACTATTGATAATATTCTCGGCTGAGTTCATACCACCCAGTTTCTGTTAACATACACTCTTCTTCTCACTGAGCGCCCCTCATATTTTACTTCGTCTTGGCTCAAATTTTTTTTCTATATTAGGATTGTGGGGTTTGGGGATCCCACGATCCTAATAGGTAATTTGGGGCTGCATAGTGTTTTATTAGTATTCCTTAATAGGAATTTTCTGAGATTTACACCTAATTTGCGCTGATATCACAAACCCATTCTTTGCTTTATATATATATATATATATATATATATTTTTTTTTTTATTATTATTATTTTTTATTATTTGAAAACACACACACACACACACACACACACACATATATATATATATATATATATATATATATATAAAAATAAATATATACACATCGAAATATAACACATATACATATACATACACCGTATAAAAATGTGTTTTCTAAAATTTGCACTCTTGTCCTGAAAAGTAGTAAAATAAAATATTATGTAGTAACTAAATCAAAAATGTTTGATGCCACTGTAAAAAAGATGGATTTCATTATAAACGAATTAGCATTAAAAACAAACAGTAAATCAGTATATTTAAATTGTCACATAATCTAGATCTGAAATGTACATCAGTACAATTTGAGACATTGTGCTCCATTTATTCGACAGCGGAGGCTGCTTCCTGCAAGTTAAGAAGCAGCCGTAATATGATCAATGTTTCTTAAACTCTTTAAGTTAAGACACCGCAAAAACGTATTTGTTAAGGGTGACTGGCAGGTCAAAATCAGGGGCAGTGATGCACCAGGATCTCCTTAAAGGGATATTAAACAGCGCTCCCTTGTTTAAAGACAAATCTGTTAAACTAAACATAAAAAGAAACAGACACAACGGAGTGTAAAGGCTGCTCACTGAACTGCTTCCCGATACAAGGCCTTTTGATGCTAAAGACAAAGAATTACCAACAGAGCCGTTGTTCCACAATGAGATGAAATCATAACAGGTGGTGTTTGTTTTCCCGTCCGCACGAGTGGATTAAAGTCGGGGGCACTCCTATCTGTTCGAGAGGACATGGAACTGCAAGTATCATAAAAGTTAATTACATGCATGTTTTAACTGGCCAGTTTCCATACTAATCCAGACGTAATACCAGCTCACACAGATGATTGGTGATACATATGCTGTCTTAACTTACAGCTTCCACTGCATTAGAGACGCTCTAATATACTAACACAATAGTGCTGGGAGACGCTGCATATGTTACGCATAGGTTGTGACATCAACTGTTAGAATTGCCACACACCGATACTCAGGCTGAATATAACCCTACCGCATGAGTGGTTCGATAAAGGGGAACTTTGAAAGAGCCTTGGAGTAGGTTGAGAGTGAATACAGATTGACTTTTACACTTATGCTGGACGAACTAACGGCTTTTTGACATTTACTTGCAATATGCACTAACATATAGATGTGCTTACACTTGCTAAAAGAAACATAATTATCACAGCCTGTGGAAATGCTTATTAAACCTCATGCTTAAGAGGATATGTTTCTAATTGTAAAAAGAAATGTTCACAGCAACTTTGTCTATTAGCTTACATCAAAGAATAATCATTTGGATACAAGTTTGAAAGTTCAGTATGTTTACGGGACTGTCCATCTTCAAATGAACTTTCTAGGATATACTCTTGAATATACAAGAGCAGTGTCTTTGTGAGAGCCTTCTTTTGATTCTTCCAGGGACGCCTGAGTCGAATCAGTTTGTTTTATGAATGAATGTGCTTTGCATGAGTGGATGGGTTGAAAGGGTTGGATTCAGGTTTTAGAATTGTATTTAGATACTCTATAATAAAATCTTGTTGTATTTTTTGCATTTCAGGTGTGCTGAGTTTTTTTGTTATAATTATTGTAGAAACAGATTGTGTAAAAAAGAGCAAACAACTTACTTGTTTACTCGCAAAATTAGCACATATAATTTCTCACTGTACCCATGCCCTTAGTGTGATAAGAATGGAACATTTTTAAACTTAAAGGGCCATGAAATCCCCCCCCAATTTTTTTTATAATTCAGATAAAGTACACGATTTTAAACTTTCCAATTTACTTCTATTAGCTATTTTGCTTTATCATTTTGGTATCCTTTGTTTAAAGCATACCTAGGTATGCTCAGGAGCTGGGAGCTAGCTGCTGATTGGTGGATGCACATATATGCCTCAATTGGTTTACTGACATGTTCAGCTAGCTCTCAGTGGTGCATTTGTGTTCTTTCAATAAAAGGATATCAAGAGAATATAACAACATTGATAACAGAAGTAAATTTAAACGTTTATAAACATAATTTATGCTTACCAGATAAATTCCTTTCCTTCCAGATAGGGAGAGTCCACGGCTTCATTCCTGTTGGGAAATGCAACACAGAGGAGGCAAAAACACCCCAGCCAAAGGCTTAAATATCCCTCACACTTCCTCATTACCCCAGTCATTCTGCCGAGGGAACAAGGAAAAGTAGGAGAAACATTAGGGTATAAATGTTACCAAAAGAATAAAATAAATAATAAGGAACCACCCATAAACAAGAAAAAACAGACAGGGGCCGTGTTTTCCATCCGAAGATAGGGAGAGTCCACAGCTTCATTCCATATTGTTGGGAAAACTATACCCAAGCTCCAGAGGACACTGAATGAATTACGGAGGGAACAAAAAGGAAGAGGCGGACCCTATTCTGAAGGCACCACAGCTTGCAAAACTTTTCTACCGAAAGCTGCTTCAGCCGAAGCAAAAACATCAAACTTGTAAAATTTTGAAAAAGTATTTAAGGAGGACCAGGTAGCTGCCTCACAAATCTGATCCATAGAGGCCTCATTCTTAGAGGCCCAAGAGGAAGCCACTGCTCTAGTGGAATGAGCCGTTATCCTCTCAGGAGGATGATGTCCCGCTGTCTCTTAAGCTAAGCGGATGACACTCCTTAACCAAAAAGAAAAGGAAGTCGAAGTAGCCTTTTGCCCCTTACGCTTCCCTTAATAGACAACAAACCAAGAGGAAGATTGTCTAAACTCCTTAGTAGCCTGAAGATAGAACTTCAAGGCGTGAACCACATCCAAAATAATAATTAAACGTTCCTTCGATGAAGGATTAGGACACAAGAAAGGAACCACAATCTCCTGATTGATATTGCGATCTGACATAACCTTAGGAAGAAACCCTAATTTAGTACATAAAACTGCCTTATCTGCATGAAAAATCAGATAAGAGGACTCACATTGCAAAGCAGAGATCTCAGAAACTCTGCGCGCAGAGGCAATAGTCAAAAAAAGAACCTTCCAAGATAACAATTTAATGTCAACAGAATGCAGAGCCTGTT
The DNA here is from genome assembly GCF_027579735.1 of Bombina bombina. Lineage (NCBI taxonomy): Eukaryota > Metazoa > Chordata > Amphibia > Anura > Bombinatoridae > Bombina > Bombina bombina. The sequence continues at coordinate 1,456,963,310 of NC_069499.1, read as the reverse complement.
GCAAAGCCCGAAGAACAAGATTGAGGCTCAAAGAAGGAGCCCCAGATCTAAACACAGGTCTGATCCTAATCAGAGCCTTAACAAAAGACTGCACGTCTGGAAGCTCAGCCAGTCTCTTGTGCAATAAAACCGACAAATCTGTCCCGTCAGGGAACTAGCAGAAAGGCCCTTCTCCAGCCCATCCTGGAGAAAAGATAAGATTCTAGCAACCTTAACTCTGTGCCAGGAAAAACCACACTCTTCACACCAGAATAAGTAGGTCCTCCCCACCTTGTGGTAGATACGCAGAGTAACTGGTTTACGAGCTTGAATAAGAGTATCAATGACACTCTCAGAGAAACCTCTCTTGGCTAAGACATTTATCAAGCTCCATATTGAGCTTGTGGGCCCGTGTTTCTGGCGAGTCTTCAGACTCGCCAGAAACAGCAGTTATGAAGCAGCGGTCTAAAGACCACTGCTCCATAACCCTGCCGCCTGCTCTGAGCAAGCGGACAGGAATCGCCACAATTCAACCCTATCCAAACTCCCAACCTTCTAGTTGCAAGATGGTAAAGCAATCTACCGGAGCAATAGAACTTGCGGTTGGCCGGATAGTAGACAATATGCACAGAGTGTCACAGCCATGCCTGGATCTGAACCAGGATCTCCTGGTTCCCAGCCTGTTCTTCTGTTCTTGCGCCACCGGAGGGCTTTTTGCAGAGAGAGAAAAAGGAATAAATCATCCTTGATTATCTGACCTCTGTTAGAAATCTTCTCACAGATAGAAAATCTATTAAGGTCCCCAAATAAATCACTCTTGTAGATGGAATAAGGGAACTCCTCTCCAGATTCATATCCTATTCATGGGAAAGTAGATTGGACAAGATCTCTTGAAAGAGTGTGATCAAAGGAATGATGACACCTGAACCATATTTTGTCCGGAAAAGCACCCTTGCAATACCCCAAGAAGACCGAAAACTCTTTCCAAGAAGGCGAAACTCAAAAACTTGAGAAGATCAATATCATGGGAAAAATAAATACACATCCTTCAGGTCTATGTTAGTTATGAACAGGCCCTCTTGAACTAAATGAGAATGGATACTACTTTGAAGGCCAGAACCTGAGAAACTTGAGGTAAATACCTAGATCCCGTTCCCAGATTGGGACTGGAACTATCATTCCCAGAGAGGAAGATCCTGAACCCAGTTAAAGGAATGCATCTCCTCATACCTGGATACAGATAATCTAGAAGGAAAATCTTAGATTGGACTAAGTATGGTTGTGTTGACCCTGCAGAAAAAGTTAAAGGAAAACTTTCCTTTAGTCTTACTCTCTTGACGTGAGGTAGAAAAACCCTTTTTTCACCCGCAAAATTGGAGGATAATTCTGCCAGACCAAGTCCAAACAAGGTCGCATTCTCGAAAAGAAACGCCAGAAGCGTGGATTTGGAGGAAACAAAAAACATTGAACCTGCAACTGCAGAACTATAAAGCCTAGGCTGTACCTCCAAGCCACCGGTATCTCCTCCTTGCACCTAAGGCAAAGAGAATGACTGGGGATTGTGGGAAGCGAAGTGATACTTAACAGCTTTGCTGTGGTGCTCTTTGCCTCCTCCTGCTGGCCAGGAGTGATATTCCCCAACAGTAATTGATGATTCTGTGGACTCACCGTATTTTAGGAAAGAAATATCCTCATGGATATGGAGTCTATTATAGTACCCAGGAATTCCACCCTGGTACTTGGGATTAGAGAACACTTTTCCAAGTTTATCTTTCATCCATGTGAACGAAGAAGACTGAGAAGGGACTCCGAGAATTCTTCTGCAGATGAAAGGATGGTGCTTGCACCAGAAAATCATCCAAGTATGGGGCTACTGCAATACTCTGAGTTCTGGCAACGGCTAGAAGAGCCCCCAGAACCTTCGTAAAGATTCTCAGAGCAGTAGTTAGGCCAAAACAGGGGGGGCAATAAACTGGAAGTGATGGTCCAGGAATGCAAACCTCAGGAACTGAAAGTGTTCCCTGTGGACTGGAACATGAAGTTAAGCGTCCTTCAGATCTATAGTGGTCATAAACTGGCCTTCCTGAATTAAAGGAAGGATGGACCTTATCTCCATCTTGAAGGAAGGGACACTGAGAAATTTGTTTAAGCCCTTTAGGTCCAGAATAAGTTTCCTCCTTTGGGACCACGAAAAGGTTTGAATAAAACCCCAAACCTCTTTCTTCGATAGGTACCGGGACAACAACTAAGGAGGATAGATCCTGAACCTATGAAGGCATCCCTCTTTTCTGGTCTGCTAGACAGATTCGAGAGAAGGAATCTGCCCCTTGGCGGATGAGATTTGAAGCCTATCTTGTAGCCCTGAGATACCACCTCCAGGATCCACAGATCCTGTATGTCCGTGAACCAGGCGTCTGAAAAAAAGAGACAGTCTGCCTCTACACAATCCGATCCTGGATCGGGAGCCGCCCCTTCATGCCGATTTGTTTTCAGCAGGCTTCTTATTCTGCTTTGATTTATTCCAGGACTGAGACAGCTTCCAAGTACTCTTGGGTTGCTCTGGCTTGGAGGAGGATTGTTGTTGTTGGAATTTGTCAGAACGAAAGGAACAAAAATTATAAGATTGTCGTCCCTTGGACTACATCTTCTTATCTTGCTGTAGGAAGGCACCCTTGCCGGTAACCGTAGAAATATGGAGTCCAGGCCTGGACCAAATAAAATATTTCCCTTGAAGGGAAAAGAAAGGAGTCTGGACTTAGAAGTCATATCCGCAGACCAAGACTTCAACCAGAGGGCCCGGCGGGCTAGGACCGCAAAGCCAGATGCCTTTGCATTTAGGGGAATAATTTGCATGTTCGCATCACAGATAAAAATAATTAGCAATTCTCAGAGTTTTAATTCTGTCTTGAATATCCTCGAGGGGAGACTCCACCTCAATATGTTCCGACAAAGAGTCGCACCAGTAGGTAGCCGCCGGTTGAAACAAAAATTCTGTATGTTGAAAATTCTTTCTCAGAAAGGTTTCCATTTTCTTATCCATCAGCTCTCTGAACGAAGAACTATCCTTAAGAGGTATAGTAGTACGTTTAGCAAGCGTAGAGATAGCACCATTCACCTTAGGAATGGAGCCCCACAAATCCAGTTGAAAGTCCGGGGCCGGGAACAAATTTTTAAAAGTAGACGAGGGTGAAAAGGAAGAACTAATTCTTTCCCGTTCGTTCTTAATAATGTTCACCATCTTAACCGGCACAGGAAAAGTCTAAGGAACTTTCCTGTCTTCGTTAACTCTGTCTAGGTATCATAGGTTCTTCAGGCAGTGCGGCCTCTGGAACCTCTAACGTAGACAGAACCTCCTTTAATAAAAAACGCAAGTGCTCCATTTTAAATCTAAAGGACACTTCTTCCGCCGCAGGAGGCCTAGACGCTAAGGACTCCGACCCAGAAAGTTCTCCCTCTGAAGCTACAGAAGTTAACTCATTATCGGATAACTGGGACATAATAGCTAAATCCGATAAATATTTTGATGACTCCGGGTCAGGAGAGCTATGTTTTACCTTTCTCTTGAGTTTGTTAGAGCGAGGTAATGCACTGAGGGCCGCAGACACCGCCGTTTGTAACTGCGCGGCAAAGTCCGCAGGAAGAAGGCCCCCTCCAAATGGAGGATTAGATGTGCTATGGGGAACTGCATGTGGAGTGGATAATGTAGCAAGGGTAGTAATCTCACGGGACGCCGAGTCCTGAGAGGTAGACGGCTCAGAGGGACTAAGAGCCTTAGCAGGCTTGCCCGTCTTAGATTTTATAACGGTGTTAAGGCATGTGGAACATAATTGAGTGGGCAGGAAATCCACGGCCTCCTCACAATAAAAACAGGTATGATTTAGTACAGAAGGAGTACCTTCTAACATGTCAGAGTCCTCCATAGCTCAGGTTATACCCACAGAAGGACACAAATAAAAATGTGTTTTTTTTTTTTTTTTTATGTTTTTTTTTTTTATTATAGAAAACTGCACCTTAATACTCCCAATGGCTGGGGCACTCACCACCTCCTAGACCCAGACAGTTAGCAGAGGAAACGCTCTCCTAAGGTTCAACTCTCAGCCAGAATGGAGGAAATGAATATAGACAACACCTGGTCACATGGAGTGTAAGACAGTACTTCCCCTGTTATTACAACACTGATTGCTTAGGAGCTGTTAGCAGTAGTCTGGATGGTTTCGCAGAAAAACTATCCCTGCATCTCCAGACACTAATTTTCATCAATACTCTCACTGAGAGGTTGACATGACTACGTAAAACTCCTGTCCTATCTCGAAGGGCAGCTACCCTATTTCAGGACTCTCCGAATCTTCTGACACTTCTCTGCCACCTCCTAACATTAAGAAAGGCAAAGAATGAAAGGGGTAATGAGGAAGTGGGAGCGATATTTAAGGCTTTGTCTGGGGTGTCTTTGCCTCCTCCTGGTGGACAGGTGTTGTATTTCCCAATAGTAAGGAATGAAGCCGTGGACTCTCCCTATCTTAGGAAGGAAATTCTATTCTCTATCTGAATCATGAAAGAAAATGTAGGTTTCATGTCCCTTTAAAATGGACAGTCTACTTGATTTTTTTATTGTTTAAAAAGATAGATAATGTTATACCACCTATTCCCCAGCTTTACATAACCAACATTGTTATATTAAAGGGATACTAAACCCAATTTTTTTCTTTTGCTAAATGTAGCCACCAATAAGCAAGCGCTATCCAGTGTACTGAACCAAAAATTATGCGGCTCCCAAGTTCTGCATTCCTACTTTATGCTAGAGTACAATTGCTAGAGTGATAATTTACACACAGGCTAGCACACTGAGAAAAACCCAGGACGTGACCCACTCAGGAAAGAAAAAGTTAGTATGCAGGAAAAAGAAAACCTGAGTACTCACAAATGATGCAGGACCACGACAAACTGAAAACTTGATGAACAGTTTGGAAAAAACAATGTACTGTAGCTTTAAAGCAGGCAGAGGATAATCCGTTAGAGTGGTCAGGCAAAGCAGAAGTCAAAGACACTTTAAGAAGGTTTGAGGATATTCCAATAGAGTGGTCAGGCAAAGCAGAGGTCAAAGTCACTTTAAGCAGGTTTGAGGATATTCCAATAGAGTGGTCAGACAAAGCAATGGTCAGTATCACTTTACAGCAGGTAGAGGATATTCTGTTAGAGTGGTCAGGCAAAACAGAGGTCAAAGACACTTTAAGCAGGTTTGAGGATATTCCAATAGAGTGGTCAGGCAAAACAGAGGTCAAAGACACTTTAAGCAGGTTTGAGGATATTCCAATAGAGTGGTCAGGCAAAGCAGAGGTCAAAGTCACTTTAAGCAGGTTTTAGGATATTCCAATAGAGTGGTCAGGCAAAGCAGAGGTCGGTAATACTTTTAGATAGGCAGAAAACAAACTCACAAATTAAGCACGTAGCCAGGAAGCAGGAAGACAATCCAACAATCGGGCATCGAGGAAAAGTCCCGCCGGAGATTTAAAGAGCTGTGTGACGTCATGGAGGTGTGCCAAAGAGAGACTGCGTCACTTTACTAGGCAACGTGAAGCGGCAGAGGAAGAAGATAGATCCGAGAGCCGTGGCGACACGGCAATGATCGGAATCATGACAGTATCCCTTTAATATACTTTATAACCTCTAAATTTCTACCAGTTGATAAGCCCCTGGATGCCGTCTTTTATCTTAGTGCTTTTTATTAGTTTTTTACAGCCAAACAATGCTAGTTCATTAGTGCCGTATATATAACACTGTGCTCACTCCCGTGGATTTATGCAACAACCAGCATGAATTAGCTAAAATGCAAGTTTGTAAAAAGCACTGAGATAAGGGGCAGTCTTAGTGCAATAAGAAGTAAAAAGTATATTAATATAACAGTGTTGGTTATGCAAAACTGGGGAATGGGTAATAAAAGGGTTATCTATCTTTTTAAACAATAACAATTTTCAAGAAGACTGTGCCTTTAAAAGGACAGTATACTATAAAATTGTTTTTCCCTTAATTTTACTTTACCAGCTGTAGAGTATAAAATATATGAGATTTGCTTTTTAAGGTTTATTTGTGAATATAAAAAGCTGATTTTGTGTTTTTCAGCCGCAACCTAACAAAATGGGTTGAGCTTGAAGGTATAATTAGATCTCATTACTTTATCACATTGTGTACATATACCTGCTTCTTTATCTTATATTTGTCCATAAACCAAACACCATAGAGATATACTGAAAACAGTGCCAGCAGCAATGTGAAATGCGTTACAGTTGCGTTTTTATAATATTTTTACTTTAATACATTTCCCTCCACAAATAGGGTCTATATTCATTCATTTTAATTTTGTGGTGAGTTCTTTGTTTGGACTTCACTGCTATCATTACTCTCTGGACCTGTGAACCTGAACCTTGGAAGGAGCCAGCTGGGGGGCTCTAATACATCCAGCCTGTCCAAATTGCACTAAACAATATTGCATTACGCTTGTCAATATATCTCTACATAGAGAGAACATTTGGGTTTTGGTGTGAGAGACGATTGCTTGATATACTTTAAAATTAACATGACCTGACCAAGGTTTTTAGATATAAAAAGGCAAGCATTTTTTTTAAATCGACTATTAAAATTTACACACACAAAAGAAAAGAAAAAAAAGTCTTAAAAACTGGGTTATATGACTAATCTAATGTGGGAATGGAAACCACAGAAAATTAACTGTTTCCCTTTTTTTCCTTCTCCTGAACATTTTCGGGTAATTGCCATTTGTTTTTGATAAGGAGGAGTATAGAAGATACCCACAAAAATTGCAGAGTCTTGTAATAAAAGTCTTGGGAAGCCCCAGAGATTTTATCACTGTGCAATTACTTCCAGATTTCTGAGAAGCTTCACCGAAATCATCTGAAATAAAGGAGGAACTAAACACAAAAGAGGAGAGTTAAAATTTCCATGAAGCTAATTCAAGTAGCTTTAAATATAACACTAATAGGTGTAAACATAACTGAAAATAAGAAGTGGGAAAACTTGATAAAAATGTGGCATTTATACAACGCAATAAAACTGAGAATCCTGTTTATTCCTGTTGAGAGTATTAATCCAAGATTAGTAATGTTAGTTTTATTACTTAATCAGCCACAGAGACATATGATATCACTGCTCGGTTGTGCAGTAACTGTAGATCAAAAGTCTTCTATAAAACGCTGGGTGACTGACCAGCAGGAAACTGCTCCCTGCAATAGTAGACGAAGTGGCAATATCTGAGGGGCATTGCACAGTGCCGCTTCACGTGCATTAAACGTACACAAAAAAAAAACCAAAATCAAACCATGAAGTTCTTCTGCACTGCCAGTGTTCTGTAATATTTCCCTACCTTGTTACGTTGTCCTGCATACGAAACACGTACGGCCAAGGCTACATCTAGATACAGAACTTTCATATCCACCATATTTGTTTCAAAAGGAGGCTGATATTAAAATAGTTATCATAACACCTTATATTTCGCTGTTTTGAGTGCAGATCTCGCTCAAACAAATAGTTATAACAAACACAAAATATTTGTATGGTATTAGCTTGTGATGATAATGTTCATTTTATAAATGTATTTTTCAGGCTATGTAACAACCTCTGAAAATAGTCATATTTAAATATAACAATATTGTTAAAAGGATACTAAATCCAAATTTTTTCTTTAATGATTCAGATAGAGCATGCTATTATTTTACTCCTATTATCAATTTTTCTTCATTTTCTTGATATTTAAAAAGAAGGAATTGAAAGCTTAGGAGCCAGCCCATTTTAGGTTCAGTCCCCTGGATAGCACTTGCTTATTGTTGGCTACATTAAGCCACCAATAAGCAAGCATTACCCAGGTTCTAAACCAAAAATGGGCAGTTCCTAAGCTTTACATTCCTGCTTTTTAAATAAAGATATCAAGAGAACGAAGACACGTGTATAATAGGAGTACATTAGAAAGTTGCATGCTCTATCTGAATCATTAAAGAAAAAAATGTGAATTTAGTATCCCTTTAAGTTTATCTATAATAAAAATGTGATTATAAAAAATAAAATAAAAAAAAAGTAAATTTATGCTTACCTGATAAATTGATTTCTTCTATGATACCAAGAGTCCACGGATTAATCCTTTACTTGTGGGATATTATCCTCCTGCTAACAGGAAGTGGCACCACAGCAGAGCTGTCTATATAGCTCCTCCCTTAACTCCACCCCCAGTCATTCGACCGAAGGTATAGGAAGAAAAAGGAGAAACTAAAAGGTGCAGAGGTGACTGAAGTTATAAATCAAAAAATATAATCTGTCTTAAATTGACAGGGCGGGCCGTGGACTCGTCGTATCATAGAAGAAATCAATTTATCAGGTAAGCATAAATTTACTTTTCTTCTATAAGATACGACGAGTCCACGGATTCATCCTTTACTTGTGGGATACAATACCAAAGCTACAGAACACGGATGAACGGGGGGGACAAGACAGATGCCTAAACAGAAGGCACCACTGCTTGAAGAACTTTTCTCCCAAAAATAGCCTCCGAAGGAGCAAAAGTATCAAATTTGTAAAATTTGGAAAAGGTATGAAGTGAAGACCAAGTTGCAGCCTTACAAATCTCTTCAACAGAAGCATCATTTTTAAAAGCCCATGTGGAAGCCACCGCTCTAGTAGAGTGAGCTGTAATCCTTTCAGGAGGCTGAGGTCCAGTAGTCTCGTATGCCAAACGGATGATGCTTTTCAGCCAAAAAGAAAGAGATGGTCGTAGCTTTTAGACCTCTACGTCTTCCAGAATAGACAACAAACAGAGAGGATGTTTGACGGAAATCTTTGGTCGCTTGCAAGTAAAACTTCAAAGCACGAACCACGTCCAAGTTGTGTAACAGACGCTCCTTCTTAGAGGAAGGATTAGGACACAGAGAAGGAACAACAATTTCCTGATTAATATTCTTATTAGCAACAACCTTAGGAAGGAATCCAGGTTTGGTACGCAAAACCACCTTATCAGAATGGAAAACAAGATAAGGCGAGTCGCATTGCAATGCAGATAGTTCAGATACTCTTCGAGCCGAAGAGATAGCAACTAAAAACAGAACTTTCCAAGATAAAAACATAATTTATGCTTACCTGATAAATTTATTTATCTTGTGGTGTATCCAGTCCACGGATCATTCATTACTTGTGGGATATTCTCCTTCCCAACAGGAAGTTGCAAGAGGATCACCCACAGCAGAGCTGCTATATAGCTCCTCCCCTAACTGCCATATCCAGTCATTCGACCGAAACAAGCCGAGAAAGGAGAAACCATAGGGTGCAGTGGTGACTGTAGTTTAAATTAAAATTTAGACCTGCCTTAAAAAGACAGGGCGGGCCGTGGACTGGATACACCACAAGAGAAATAAATGTATCAGGTAAGCATAAATTATGTTTTCTCTTGTAAGGTGTATCCAGTCCACGGATCATCCATTACTTGTGGGATACCAATACCAAAGCTAAAGTACACGGATGAAGGGAGGGACAAGGCAGGCTTAAATGAAAGGAACCACTGCCTGTAAAACCTTTCTCCCAAAAATAGCCTCCGAAGAAGCAAAAGTATCAAATTTGTAAAATTTTGAAAAGGTATGAAGCGAAGACCAAGTCGCCGCCTTGCAAATCTGTTCAACCGAAGCCTCATTTTTAAAGGCCCAGGTGGAAGCCACAGCTCTAGTAGAATGAGCTGTAATCCTTTCAGGTGGCAGTCTCATAGGCTAAGCGTATTACGCTCCGAAGCCAAAAAGAAAGGTTGCCGAAGCTTTTTGATCTCTCCTCTGTCCAGAGTAAACAACAAACAGTGTAGATGTTTGGCGAAAATGTTTAGTAGCTTGTAAGTAAAACTTTAAAGCACGGACCACGTCCAGATTATGTAAAAGGCTTCCTTCTTTGAAGAAGCATTAGGACACAATGATGGAACAACAATCTCTTGATTGATATTCTTGTTAGAAACTACCTTAGGTAAAAACCCAGGTTTTGTAACTACTTTATCTGAATGGAAAATCAGATAAGGAGAATCACATTGTAAGGCAGATAACTCAGAGACTCTCCGAGCCGAGAAAATAGCCATCAAAAACAGAACTTTCCAAGATAAAAGTTTGATATCAATGGAATGAAGGGGTTCAAACGGAACCCCTTGAACAACTTTAAGAACCAAGTTTAAGCTCCATGGGGGAGCAACAGGTTTAAACACAGGCTTAATTCTAACCAAAGCCTGACAAAAAGCTTGAACGTCTGGAACTTCTGCCAGACGCTTGTGCAAAAGAATAGACAGAGCAGAAATCTGTCCCTTTAAAGAACTAGCTGATAATCCTTTTTCCAAACCCTCTTGGAGAAAGGACAATATCCTAGGAATCCTAACCTGAGTAATTCTTGGATTCACACCAATAAAGGTATTTACGCCATATCTTATGGTAGATGTTCCTGGTGACAGGCTTTCGTGCCTGTATAAGGGTATCAATGACCGACTCGGAGAAGCCATGCTTTGATAAAATCAAGCGTTCAATCTCCATGCAGTCAGTCTCAGAGAAATTAGATTTGGATGATTGAAAGGACCTTGTAGTAGAAGGTCTTGTCTCAGAGGCAAGGTCCATGGTGGAAAGGATGACATGTCCACTAGGTCTGCATACCAGGTCCTGCGTGGCCACGCAAGCGCTATCAAGATCACTGATGCTCTCTCCTGTTTGATTTTGGCAATCTGTCGAGGGAGCAGAGGAAACGGTGGAAACAAATAAGCCAGGTTGAAGAACCAAAGCGCTGCAAGAGCATCTATCAGTGCCGCTTCTGGGTCCCTGGACCTGGATCCGTAACAAGGAAGCTTGGCGTTCTGGCGAGACGCCATGAGATCCAGTTCTGGTTTGCCCCAACGATGAACCAATTGAGCAAACACCTCCGGATGGAGTTCCCACTCCCCCGGATGAAAAGTCTGACGACTTAGAAAATCCGCCTCCCAGTTCTCTACACCTGGGATATGGATTGCTGATAGGTGGCAAGAGCGAGTCTCTGCCCAGCGAATTATCTTGGAGACTTCTAACATCGCTAGGGAACTCCTGGTTCCCCCCTGATGGTTGATGTAAGCCACAGTCGTGATGTTGTCCGACTGAAATCTGATGAACCTCAGGGTTGCTAACTGAGGCCAAGCTAGAAGAGCATTGAATATTGCTCTTAACTCCAGAATATTTATTTTGCCTTCAGGGAATTCCAGACTGCACCCCAACCTAGAAGGCTGGCATCTGTTGTTACAATTGTCCAATCTGGCCTGCGAAAGGTCATACCTTTGGACAGATGGACCCGAGATAGCCACCAGAGAAGAGAATCTCTGGTCTCTAGATCCAGATTTAGCAGAGGGGACAAATCTGTGTAATCCCCATTCAACTGACTGAGCATGCATAGTTGCAGCGGTCTGAGATGTAGTCGCACAAATGGCACTATGTCCATCGCCGCTACCATCAAGCCGATTACTTCCATACACTGAGCCACCGAAGGGCGCGGAATAGAATGAAGAACACGGCAAGATTTTAGAAGCTTTGATAACCTGGATTCTGTCGGGTAAATCTTCATTTTTACAGAATCTATCAGAGTCCCTAGGAAGGAGAGACTTGTGAGTGGGGATAGAGAACTCTTTTCCTCGTTCACCTTCCACCCATGTGAACTGAGAAATGTCAGAACTATGTCCGTATGTGACTTGGCAATCTGAAAGCTTGACGCCTGTATCAGGATGTCGTCCAGGTAAGGGGCCACTGATATACCTCGCGGTCTTAGGACCGCCAGAAGCGATCCCAGAACCTTTGTAAAGATTCTTGGAGCTGTAGCTAACCCGAAGGGAAGAGCCACAAATTGGTAATGCCTGTTCCGACTGTGGAACTGGACAGATCACTCCCATAACTAGGAGGTCTTGCACACAGCGTAAGAATGCCTCTTTTTTTATCTGGTTTACAGATAATCTCGAAAGGTGAAAATGAAGGAGGGGAAGCTTTGAAGTCCAGAAGATATCCCTGAGATATGATCTCCAACGCCCAGGGATCCTGAACATCTCTTGCCCACGCCTGGGCGAAGAGAGAAAGCCTGCCCCCTACTAGATCCGTTACCGGATAGGGGGCCGTTCCTTCATGCTGTCTTAGAGGCAGCAGCAGGCTTTCTGGCCTGCTTGCCTTTGTTCCAGGACTGGTTAGGTTTCCAGCCCGGCTTGGATTGAGCAAAAGTTCCTTCTTGTCTTGTAGCAGAGGAAGTTGATGTTGCACCTGCCTTGAAGTTTCGAAAGGCACGAAAATTAGACTGTTTGGCCTTTGATTGGGCCCGTCTTTAGGAAGGGTATGACCCTTACCTCCAGTAATGTCAGCAATAATTTCCTTCAAACCAGGCCCGAATAGGGTCTGCCCCTTGAAGGGAATGTTAAGTAATTTAGACTTTGAAGTCACGTCAGCTGACCAAGATTTAAGCCATAGCGCCCTACGCGCCTGGATGGCGAATCCAGAATTCTTAGCCGTTAGTTTAGTCAAATGAACAATGGCGTCAGAAACAAAAGAATTAGCTAGCTTAAGTGTTCTAAGCTTGTCAAGTATTTCAGTCAATGGAGTAGCTGTCTGAAAGGCCTCTTCCAGAGACTCAAACCAGAACGCCGCAGCAGCAGTGACAGGCGCAATGCATGCAAGGGGCTGCAGGATAAAACCTTGTTGAATAAACATTTTCTTAAGGTAACCTTCTAATTTTTTATCCATTGGATCTGAAAGGTCCTTTCAATCATCCGGGTCTATCCCACTCCTTATTAATGATTTCTGTAAACCTTTTAGGTATTGGAAAAACATCAGTACACACCGGCACTGCATAGAATTTATCCAGTCTACACAATTTCTCTGGTACTGCAATTGTGTCACAGTCATTCAGAGCAGCTAACACCTCCCCAAGCAATACACGGAGGTTCTCAAGCTTAAATTTAAAAGTAGAAATATCTGAATCAGGTTTCCCCGAATCAGAAATGTCACCCACAGACTGAAGGTCTCCTTCCTCAGCTTCTGCATATTGTGACGCAGTATCAGACATGGGGTTTAAGGCATCTGCGCGCTCTGTACTACGTCTAACCCCAGAGCTATCGCGCTTTCCTCTGAATTCCGGCAGTCTGGCTAATACTTCCGACAGGGTATTATCCATGATTGCCGCCATGTCCTGCAAAGTAATCGCTATGGGCGTCTTTGATGTACTTGGCGCCATTTTAGCGTGAGTCCCTTGAGCGGGAGTCAAAGGGTCTGACACGTGGGGAGAGTTAGTCGGCATAACTTCCCCCTCGCCAGAATCCTCTGGTGATAAATTTTTTAAAGATAAAAGCTGATCTTTATTGTTTAAAGTGAAATCAATACATTTAGTACACATTCTCATATGGGGTTCCACCATGGCTTTTAAACATAATGAAAAAGGAGTTTCCTCTATGTCAGACATGTTTATACAGACTAGCAATGAGACTATGCACGGAGGTTATCTGATTGAAGAAAAAACTAACTATATTACACCACTTTCCTCTTACTACCTCCAGCTATGTTGAGAGTTTGCAAGAGAATGACTGGATATGGCAGTTAGGGGAGTAGCTATATAGCAGCTCTGCTGTGGGTGATCCTCTTGCAACTTCCTGTTGGGAAGGAGAATATCCCACAAGTAATGGATGATCCGTGGACTGGATACACCTTACAAGAGAAAGCTTAATATCTATGGAATGCATAGGTTCAAACGGAACCCCTTGAAGAACTTTAAGAACTAAATTCAAACTCCATGGCGGAGCAATAGGTTTAAACACAGGCTTGATTCTAACCAAAGCCTGACAAAATGACTGAACGTCTGGAACATCTGCCAGACGCTTGTGCAGTAAAATTGATAAAGCAGATATTTGTCCCTTTAAGGAACTAGCCGATAACCCATTCTCCAATCCCTCTTGGAGAAAGGACAAAATCCTAGGAATCCTGATCTTACTCCAGGAGTAGCCTTTGGATTCGCACCAATAAAGATATTTACGCCATATCTTATGGTAAATTTTCCTAGTAACAGGCTTTCGAGCCTGAATCAAGGTATCTATGACCGACTCAGAGAATCCCCGCTTGGATAAAATCAAGCGTTCAATCTCCAGGCAGTCAGCCGCAGAGAAACTAGATTTGGATGCTGGAACGGACCTTGAATGAGAAGGTCCCGTCTCAGTGGCAGTGTCCATGGTGGCAGAGATGACATTTCCACCAGGTCTGCATACCAAGTCCTGCGTGGCCACGCAGGCGCTATCAAAATCACTGAAGCCCTCTCCTGTTTGATTCTGGCAATCAAACAAGGAAGGAGAGAAAATGGTGGAAACACATAAGCCAGGTTGAACGACCAAGGTACTGCTAGAGCATCTATCAGTACTGCTTGGGGATCCCTTGATCTGGACCCATAACAATAAAGTTTGGCATTCTGACAAAATGCCATCAGATCCCCTTCTGGTGTGCCCCATTGATGAATCAAGTGTGCAAACACCTCCGGATGAAAAGTCTGATGACTTGGAAAATCCGCTTCCCACTTCTCCACTCCTGGGATATAGATTGCTAATAGATGGCAAGAGTGAGCCTCTGCCCATCGAATTATTTTGGAAACCTCTATAATCGCTAGAGAACTCTTTGTTCCCCCTTGATGATTGATATATGCTACAGTCGTGATATTGTCCGACTGGAATCTTATGAATCTGGCCGAAGCCAGCTGAGGCCACACCTGAAGCGCGTTGAATATCGCTCTCAGTTCAAGAATATTTATTGGAAGGAGAGCCTCCTCCTGAGTCCACACACCCCACACACCCTGTGCCCAATAGGCTGGCGTCAGTCGTCACTATGACCCATGCTGGCCTGCGGAAACACATTCCCTGGGACAGATGATCCTGTGACAACCACCAAAGAAGAGAGTCTCTGGTCTCTTGATCCAGATTTATCTGAGGAGATAAATTTGCATAATACCCATTCCACTGTTTGAGCATGCATCGTTGCAGTGGTCTGAGATGCCAGCGAGCAAACGGAACTATGTCCATTGCCGCTACCATTAGTCCAATTACCTTCATACACTGAGCCACTGACGGCCGAGGAATGGAATGAAGTGCTCGGCAGGTGTTTAAAATCTTTGATTTTCATGTTTGCCGAATCTATCAGAGTTCCCAGGAATGGAACTCTTGTGAGAGAGATAAGTGAACTCTTTTGTATGTTCACCTTCCACCCGTGAGATCTTAGAAAAGCCAACACAATGTCCGTGTGAGATTTTGCTAGTTGGTAAGTTGACGCCTGAAGATATCGTCCAGATAAGGTGCCACTGCTATGCCC
This sequence comes from Bombina bombina, assembly GCF_027579735.1. NCBI lineage: Eukaryota > Metazoa > Chordata > Amphibia > Anura > Bombinatoridae > Bombina > Bombina bombina. Next base: position 1,456,947,978 of record NC_069499.1, on the reverse strand, counting down.
CGCGGCCTTAGAACCGCCAGAAGGGACCCTAGCACTTTTGTGAAAATTATGGGAGCTGTGGCCAACCCGAAGGGAAGAGCCACAAACTGGTAATGTTTGTCCAGAAAGGCGAACCTGAGGAACTGGTGATGATCTTTGTGGATAGGAATGTGAAGATACACATCCTTTAAATCCACGGTGGTCATATATTGATCCTCCGGGATCATTGGTAAAATAGTCTGAATGGTCTCCGTCTTGAAGGATGGGACTCTGAGAAATTTGTTTAGGATCTTGAGATCTAAAATCGGTCTGAAGGTTCCCTCTTTTTTGGGAACCACGAACAGATTGGAGTAAAACCCCTGCCCCTATTCTGCTTTTGGAACTGGGCGGGTTACACCCATAGTATATAGGTCTTCTACACAGCGTAAGAACGCCTCTCTTTTTGTCTGGTTTACAGACAATCGTGAAAGATGAAATCTCCACCTTGGAGGAGAATCTTTCAATTCTAGAAGATACCCCTGGGTCACAATTTCTAATGCCCAGGAATCTTGAACATCTCTTGCCCAAGCATGAGCGAAGAGAGAAAGTCTGCCCCCTACTAGACCCGGTACCGGATCGGGGCTGCCCCTTCATGCTGTCTTGGTAGCAGCAGCGGGCTTCTTGGCCTGTTTACCTTTATTCCAGGTCTGGTTAGGTCTCCAGACAGACTTGGATTGAGCAAAATTCCCCAGCTGCTTTGTGGCAGGGAGGAGGTAGGAGGACCACCTTTGAAGTTTCTTAAGGAACGAAAATTATTTTGTTTGGTCCTCATCTTATTTGTCTTATCCTGAGGAAGGGCATGGCTTTTTCCTCCAGTGATGTTGGAAATGATCTCCTTCGGTTCAGGCCCGAATAGGGTCTTACCCTTGAAAGGAATAGCTAAAAGCTTAGATTTTGATGACACATCAGCAGACCAGGACTTAAGCCATAACGCTCTACGCGCTAAAATGGCAAAACCTGATTTTTTTGCCGCTAATTTAGCCAGTTGAAAAGCAGCATCTGTAATGAAAGAATTAGCTAGCTCGAGAGCCTTAATTCTATCCAAAATATCCTCTAATGGGGTCTCAACCTTAAGAGCCTCCCCTAGAGCCTCGAACCAAAAAGCAGCTGCAGTAGTTACAGGGACAATGCATGCTATAGGTTGCAGAAGAAAACCCTGATGAATAAATATTTTCTTTAGAAGACCCTCTAATTTTTTATCCATAGGATCTTTGAAAGCACAACTGTCCTCAATAGGTATAGTTGTATGCTTAGCCAGGGTAGAAATAGCTTCCTCCACCTTAGGGACCATCTGCCACGAATCCCGAATGGTGTCAGATATGGGAAACATTTTCTTAAAAGTAGGAGGGGAGGAGAACGGAATACCTGGTCTATCCCACTCCTTAGTAACAATGTTAGAAATCCTCTTAGGGACCGGAAAAACATTATGTGTAAGAAGGAACCTCTAGATATCTATCCATTTTACACAATTTCTCTGGAGGAATCTCAATAGGGTCACAATCATCCAGAGTCGCTAAAACCTCCCTGAGCAACAAGCGGAGGTGTTCAAGCTTAAACTTAAAAGCCGTCATATCTGAATCTGTTTGAGGGAACATCTTTCCTGAATCGGAAAGCTCTCCCTCAGACAGCAATTCCCTTACCCCCAATTCAGAACATTGTGAGGGTACATCGGAGATGGCTAATAAAGTGTCAGATGGCTCAGTATTTACTCTAATACCAGACCTACTGCGCTTCCCCTGCAAACCAGGCAGTTTAGATAATACCTCTGTGAGGGTAGTAGACATAACTGCTGCCATATCTTGCAGGGTGAAAGAATTAGACGCACTAGAGGTACTTGGCGTCGCTTGTGCTGGCGTTAAAGGTTGTGGCACTTGGGGAGAAGTAGATGGCAAAACCTGTTTCTCTTCTGACTGATAATCATCCCGCGACATACTTTTATCAGCTAAAATATGTTCTTTGCAATGTAAGGCCCTTTCAGTACATGGAGGGACACATTTTAAGTGGGGGTTCCACAATGGCTTCTAAAAACATGGAACATTGGCTTTCCTCAATGTCAGACATGTTCAACAGGGTAGTAATGACCACAAACAGGCTTGAAAACACTTTATTTAGTGAAAAAATAATCTTAAAAAACGGTACTGCGCCTTTAAGAGAAAAAAAAGCACACAATTTTTCCAAAACTGCTTAAAAACTATAAAATTGTCTCAATTTTATGGTAAAAGCATCCCAATACTGCAGCTAAGTTTGCCCCACAAGGAAAGGAATACTTAACCCTTACAGGAAAAAACGGAAAATTACAAACACGTTTATTTCAACAAAAAGCACCCCCTGCACCTCGCCACAGCCCTGCTGTGGCGCCTACCTGCCCTCAGGGGTCTGTAAAACCGGGATAAACCTTAGTTTTGGCCCAATACAGCTCACAAAGGCCCACCGGATCAGGAGCTTGCTGCTTGCTTGATAAAAACTGCGCAACTGAGGCGCGAAAATAGGCCCAGCCCATCTCACTTGATGTCTTACAACCCAAATTGACCGCACCAGAGCGGTCTAAAACCTAGCCATGTGGGTTCAGAAACCCAGAGATGAAGTCATGTGTACCCTCTTAAGAAAGCATAAAAACGTCTCTTTTAAAAACGTTAACTGCACTCCTAACATATAAACGTTTGCCCACAAACATTCAAACATCAGTGTCAACCATTTTTGTATAGCCTATAAATGCAAGTCCAGTAATACCCCTTTTTATTTACTTTAGGATTAGTGCTTACCCTCTCCCTCATGGGGATACTGTCAGCCAATTCTGAAATAACACAGTCTCTCCAGAAAATAAATGACTGAATATATCTCACTGCTTATAGCATGAAAAACATTCCTCACACTGAAGTTTCTTAAGTACTCCTCAGCCATTCTGTGGGAACTGCTCTGGATCTCAGTAACAACTCTTCATCCATCTACTGCCTGAGGGAAAATAGTACACACCGGTACCATTTAAAATAAAAAACTCTTGCTTGAAGAAAATAAAAACTAACATTTTATTACCTCTTTCACTTTACCCTTCCTATTACTTAGAGTAGGCAAAGAGAATGACTGGGGGTGGAGTCAAGGGAGGAGCTATATAGACAGCTCTGCTGTGGTGCTCTTTTCCACTTCCTGTTAGCAGGAGGATAATATCCCACAAGTAAAGGATGAATCCGTGGACTCGTCATATCTTATAGAAGAAAAATATATATCTTACCTGTTAAATTAATTTCTTTCATGGTGGTGTGAGTCCATGAGCTTACATATGGGATATACATTGCAAAGTTTCCCAAACCGCAAAAGCCTATAAAAACCCCTCCCACCTCACTCATACCTAAGTTTAACGTATAGCCAAGTGTTGATGAGCAAAAATGAGAAGCAGGGGAAAAGTATTGCTTAAACAAAAAATAACCCCAAATGGGTGGGGCTTGTGGACTCTCGTCACCATGAAAGAAATGTATTTATCAAGTAAGATATTAATTATGTTTTCTTTCATATAGGTGGCAAGAGTCCACAAGCTTTTAAATATGGGATCTAATAAACAAGATGTGGATGTCCACGAGTAACAAAGGGAGGGATTAAAGGGACAGTTTACTCAAAAATGTTCTCCCCTTTAATTTGTTCCCAATGATCCACTTTACCTGCTGGAGTGTATTAAATTGTTTACCAGTAGCTCCTTTACCCTTATATTGGCATTTGAAATAGTTGATTTAGCATGTGGTATCCCCACCTATTCTGAAAGTTTGTGGCCGCAGGTCCAAGCTATAGATAAGCTTTGTAAACACAGCCAGCAGAAGAAATTACACTCCCAGTGGGTTATGGCAGAGATAAGCTAATAAAATGTTGATTTTCCATTGTTTTCTCCAAGTACTGGTGATTGTTTTATGGACAGATAGAAGATAAAGAAGCAGGTATATGTACACAATGTGATACAGTAATGAGATCTAATTATACATACAAGCTCAACCCATTTTATTAGGTTGTGGCTTCAAAACACAAAATCAGAGCTTTAATATACACAAATAATCCTTAAAAAGCTAATTTTCATACATTTTTTACTCTGCAGTTGGTAAAAAAGCAATTGTAAACACATTAAGGGAAAAACTATTTTTAAGTTTACTGTCCCTTTAAATTAAAAACCGCTTTTTTCGCTGATAAATTAAATCCAGAACCCAAAAATAAATATGTCTTTTATGACAAACTCAATATATAGGCACAATTATCAAACAAACAACTGCCTGAAGGACCTTTCTACCAAAGACTGCTTCTGACGAAGCAAAAACATCAAAATGGCAACATTTAGTAAATGTATGCAGAGAAGAACAAGTGGCCGCATTGCAAATTTGAAGCCTCATTCTTGAAAGCCCAAGATGTGCCAACCGATCTAGTAGAATGACCTGTAATTTTCTGTGGCGGAGGCTGACCCGACTCCAAATAAGTTTTGTGAATCAAGTTTCAACCAGGCTAAAGAAATACCAGAGGCTTTCTGGTCTTTCTTAGGGTCAGAAAAAAAGAAACAGTCTCGAAGTCTCTCTGAAATCCTAAGTAGCATCAACATAATATTTCAATGCTCTAACAAAATCAAAAAAACGTAAAGATCTTTCAGAATCATTTTTTGGATCAGGGCACAAAGAGGGAACAACAATTTCCTATTAAAGTTGTATGAAGAAACAACTTTAGGTACAAAATGTAAATGTAGTCCGCAAAACAACTTTATCATGAAGGAATATCAATTAAGGAGACTCATGAGAGAGCAGACAATTCAGAAACTCTAATAGCAGAAGAGATGGCCAAAAGTTTAATGTCCAATTTATGCATAGGTTTAAGGAGAAGCCAGTAAAAAATTTTAATAATAGGTTAAGACTCCAAGGAGGAGAAATGGCCTAATAACGGGTTTAATCCGGATTAAAGCCTGGATAAAACAACTAACATCAGAAAGGTTAACAATCTCCCTATGAAATACAGAAAGAGCAAAAATGTGCCCTTTGAAGAACTGACAGATTAACCTTTATCTAAACCAGCCTGCAAAAACTGAAGAATCCTAGAAATTCTAAAAGAATGCCAGGAATAATCATGGTTGATACACCATGAAACATAAGGTTTTCAAATTTTGTAATAAATTTTCCTAGAAACAAGCTTGCAAGCCTGAATCAAAGTGTTAATCACAAAGTCAGAGAATCCTCTATGACTGAGAACTAAGCGTTCAATTTCCATTCAATCAAGTGTAGAGACTTTAGATCTGGATGGAAAAGGGGGTCTTGAGACAGAAGGTCTGGCCTTAGAGAAAGAGGTCATGGTAAGCAACTGGACATTTGGACCAGGTCCGCATAACAAATCCTCTGGGGCCACGCTGGGGCTATTAGGATTGCAAATGACTATTCAAATTTTAACTTAGCAATCACTCTGAAGAGTAGGGGCAGAGAGGGAAATATATAAGCAGACTGGAAAGACCAAGGAACTGCTAGAGCATCCAATCCATCTGCCTGAGGATCCCTGGTCCTTCGTGAGGTACCTGGGATGTTTGTTGTTCAAACAAGAGGCAATCAGATCTATTTCTGGTAGGCCCCAGTTTTGTACAATCAGATAGAATACATCTTGGTTGAGGAACCCCCTCTGGGGTGGAGGGACTGACTGCTGAGGTAGTCTGCTTCCCAGTTGTCTGCACCTGGGTTGTGAATCGCAGTGATGAGGCAGGAATAAGTTTCTGCCCAAGAGAGGATTTGAGATACTTCTATCATGATTAGGGAAATGAGAGTTCCCAGTTAATTATTGATTTAAGCTACTACCGTAACATTGTTTATTGAAAAAGGAGCCTCATCTCTGTTTTCAGACAGAGGCCAAGCCTGAAGGGCCAAGAAGAATGCATGGAGTTCAAAAACATTGATTAGTAACCTTGGCTCCAGGAGGATTCCAAACTCCTTGTGCTGTCAGAGACCCCAAAACAGTTCCCCAACCTAAAAGATTTGCATATGTGTTGATCACAGACCAGGGAGGACAATCAAAAGAAGCAGTCTGAGTAGCATCAACATAATAGTTCAATGCTCTAACAACATCCAAAGAACGTAAAGATCTTTCAGAAGCATTTTTTGGATCAGGAAACAATGAGGGAACAACAATTTCCCTATTAAAGTTGTGTGAGTTAACAACTTTAGATAAAAATGTAAATGTAGTCCACAAAACCGCTTTATCTTGATGGAATATCAGATAAAGGAGACTCACAAGATAGAGCAGACATTTCAGAAACTCTTCTAGCAGAAGAGATGGCCAAAAGAAAACACTTTTCCAGAAAAGAAAACCTCAGAAACTGGTAATGTATTGGGTGAATTGGGATGTGAAGGTAAGCATACTGCAAATATATTGTGGGTATAAAGTGATCTTGTTGAACAAAAGGCAGAATAGTCCTGATAGTTTCCATTTTGAAAGGTGGAATTTCTTACAAATTTGTTTAGAGTTTTCAGATACAGAATTGGTCTGAAAGAGTCTTCCTTCTTTAGTACAATGAAGAGATTTGCATAAAATCCTGTCCCCTGTTCCTGTAAAAGGAACAATATAGTCGGACTGAAGAAAAGCTTGAGCCTTTATTGGATGTTTTGGAATATAGGTTAGAAACAAATCCTTCATGTGGGAGGTCTTATTTTGAATCCAATTCAGTATCCCCGAGAAATGGTGTTTTGAATCTAGGGATTTTGGACAGATTTTAATCAAGCTTTCTGAAATAAAGGTTTAATCTGCTCCCTACCAGTAATACTGAGTTGGGGGCCGTACCTTCATGAGGTCTTAAGAGGCTGGATTAGATTTCTTATTTTGTTTGGATTTGTTCCAATTTAAAGTGCGTCTCCAAACTAAGTCCAAGGGTTTAAGAGAGGGGTCAGTTTTCTGTTATCTATACTGACGAAAGGAACAAAAACAAATTATGCTTACCAGATAAAAAAAAATGTTCCTTCGGTATGAGGAGAGTCCACTGCTTCATTCCTCACTTGTGGGAACCTGGCCACCAGGAGGAGCCAAAGGCTTAAATACCTCCCCCTCTCCCCTAATCCCCCAGTCATTCTGCAGAGGGAACAAGGAACAGTAGGAAAAATATCAGGGTATAAATGGTGCCAGAAGAACAAAACATAAATTTAGGTCTGCCCAACAGAGAAAACATGCGGGGGCCGTGGACTCTCCTCATACAGAAGGAAAGGAAATTATCTGGTAAGCATAATTTATGTTTTCCTTCTTAATATAAGGAGAGTCCACAATTTCATTCCTTACTTGTGGGAAGCATATACCCAAGCTCTAGAGGACACAATGAAACGGTAGGGTAAAAAAGGAGAGGCGGACCTTAATCTGAGGGCACCACAGCCTGCAAAACCTTTCTCCCAAAGATGCTTCAGCCGAAGCAAAAACGTCAAACTTGTAAAATTTTGAAAAGGTATGTAAGGACCACCAGGTAGCCGCCTTACAAATCTGCTCCATAGAGGCCTCATTCTTGAAGGCCCAAGAGGAAGCCACTGCTCTAACTGAATGAGCCTTAATCCTCTGAGGAGGCTTATGTCCCGCTGTTTCATATGCTAAGCAAATAATGCTCCTCAACCAAAAAGATAAGGAAGTGGACAAGACTTTCTGCCAGAATAGACAACAAACAAAGAAGAACAACGCTTCCCAGAATAGACAACAAACAAAGAAGAAGACCGTCTAAACTCCTTAGTAGCTTGAAGACAGAACTTCAAGGCCTGAACCACATCCAAATTATGAAGTAACCGCTCTTTTGAAGAAGAAGGGTTAGGACACAAGGAAGGAACAGCAATCTACTGATTGATGTTGCGATCTGAAACAACCTTAGGAAGAAAACCTAACCCAGTACGAAGAACAGCCTTATCAGCATAGAATACTAGGTAAGGAGGCTCGCATTGCAAGGCAGCCATCTCAGATACTCTGCGTGCCGAAGCAATAGCCAGTAGAAAACATAATTTATGCTTACCTAATAAATTTATTTCTCTTGTGGTGTATCCAGTCCACGGATCATCCATTACTTGTGGGATAATCTCCTTCCCAACAGGAAGTTGCAAGAGGATCACCCACAGCAGAGCTGTCTATATAGCTCCTCCCCTAACTGCCACCTCCAGTCATTCGACCGAAGACAAGCAAGAGAAAGGAGAAACTATAGGGTGCAGTGGTGACTGTAGTTTAATGTTAAAAAATACCTGCCTTAAAATGACAGGGCGGGCCGTGGACTGGATACACCACAAGAGAAATAAATTTATCAGGTAAGCATAAATTATGTTTTCTCTTGTAAGGTGTATCCAGTCCACGGATCATCCATTACTTGTGGGATACCAATACCAAAGCTAAAGTACACGGATGAAGGGATGGACAAGGCAGGTACTTAAAAGGAAGATACCACTGCCTGTAAGACCTTTCTCCCAAAAATAGACTCTGAAGAAGCAAAAGTATAAAATTTATAAAATTTTGATAAAGTATGAAGAGAAGACCAAGTCGCCGCCTTGCAAATCTGTTCAACAGAAGCCTCATTTTTAAAGGCCCATGTGGAAGCCACAGCTCCAGTAGAATGAGCTGTAATCCTTACAGGAGGCTGCTGGCCAGCAGTCTCATAAGCCAAGCGTATTATACTACATGGCCAAAACGAAAGCGAGGTTGCCGAAGCCTTTTGGCCTTTCCTCTGTCCAGAGTAGACAACAAACAAAGCAGTTGTTTGACGAAAATCTTTAGTAGCTTGTAAATAAAACTTTAAAGCACGAACCACGTCAAGATGGTGTAATAGACGTTCCTTCTTTGAACAAGGATTAGGTCACAGTGACGGAACAACAATCTCCTGATTGATATTCTTATTAGATACCACCTTAGGTAAAAACCCAGGTTTGGTACGCAAAACTACCTTATCTGCATGGAAGATCAGATAAGGGGAATCACATTGTAAGGCAGATAACTCGGAAACTCTACGAGCCGAGGAAATAGCTACCAAAAATAGAACTTTCCAAGATAAAAGTTTGATATCTATGGAATGAAGAGGCTCAAACGGAACCCCTTGAAGAACTTTAAGATCCAAATTTAAACTCCATGGCGGAGCAAAGGGTTTAAACACAGGCTTGATTCTAACTAAAGCCTGACAAAAAGCCTTAACGTCTGGAACATCCGCCAGACGCTTGTGCAAAGAATAGACAGAGCAGAAATCTGTCCCTTTAAGGAACTAGCTGACAATCCTTTTTCCAATCCTTCTTGGAGAAAGGATAATATTCTGGGAATCCTGACTTTACTCCATGAGTATCCCTTGGATTCGCACCAATAAAGATATTTACACCATATCTTATGATAAATTTTCCTGGTGACAGGCTTTCGTGCCTGAATTAAGGTGTTAATGACTGACTCGGAGAAGCCACGCTTTGATAAGATCAAGCGTTCAATCTCCAGGCAGGCAGTCTCAGAGAAATTAGATTTGGATGGTTGAAAGGACCCTGAAGTAGAAGGTCCTGTCTCAGCGGCAGAATCCATGGTGGAAAGGATGACATGTCCACCAGATCTGTATACCAAGTCCTGCGTGGCCACGCAGGCGCTATCAAGATCACCGATGCTCTCTCCTGCTTGATTTTGACAATCAGGCGAGGGAGCAGAGGAAACGGTGGAAACACATAAGCCAGGTCGAAGGACCAAGGCACTGCTAGAGCATCTATCAGCGTCGCCTTGGGATCCCTGGACCTGGATCCGTAACAAGGAAGTTTGGCGTTCTGGCGAGACGCCATGAGATCCAGTTCTGGTTTGCCCCAACGAAGAATCAATTGTGCAAACACCTCCGGATGGAGTTCCCACTCCCCCGGATGAAAAGTCTGTTGACTTAGAAAATCCGCCTCCCAGTTCTCTACACCTGGGATATGGATAGCTGATAGGTGGCAAGAGTGAATCTCTGCCCAGCGAATTATCTTTGAGACTTCCAACATCGCTAAGGAACTCCTTGTTCCCCCTTGATGGTTGATGTAAGTCACAGTCGTGACGTTGTCCGACTGAAATCTTATGAACCTCATTGCTGCTAGCTGAGGCCAAGCCTGAAGAGCATTGAATATCGCTCTTAGTTCCAGAATGTTTATCGGAAAGAGTGTCTCCTCCTGAGTCCACGATCCCTGAGCCTTCAGGGAGTTCCAGACTGCCCCCCAGCCTAGAAGGCTGGCATCTGTCGTTACAATTGTCCAATCTGCCCTGCGAAAGGTCATACCTTTGGACAGATGGACCCGAGATAGCCACCCGAGAAGAGAATCCCTGGTCTCTTAATCCAGATTTAGTAGAGGGGACAAATCTGTGTAATCCCCATTCCACTGACTGAGCATGCAGAGTTGCAGCGATCTGAGATGTAGACGGGCAAACGGCACTATGTCCATTGCCGCTACCATTAAGCCGATTACTTCCATACACTGAGCCACCGAAGGGCGAGGAGTGGAATAAAGAACACGGCAGGAATTTAGAAATTTTGATAACCTGGTCTCTGTCAGGTAAATCCTCATTTCTAAAGAATCTATTAGAGTTCCCAAAAAGGAGACTCTTGTGAGAGGGGATAGAGAACTCTTTTCTTCGTTCACTTTCCACCCATGCGACCTCAGAAATGCCAGAACTATGTCCGTATGAGGCTTGGCAATTTGGAAATTTGACGCCTGTATCAGAATGTCGTCTAAATAAGGGGCCACTGCTATGCCCCGCGGCCTTAGGACCGCCAGAAGTGACCCCAGAACCTTCGTAAAGATTCTTGGGGCTGTAGCTAACCCAAAGGGAAGAGCTACAAACTGGTAATGCCTGTCTAGGAAGGCAAACCTGAGAAATTTGTTTAAGATCTTGAGATCTAAGATTGGTCTGAAGGTTACCTCTTTTTTGGGAACCACAAACAGATTTGAATAGAATCCTTGTCCCTGTTCCTCCTTTGGAACTGGGTGGATCACTCCCATAACTAGGAGGTCTTGAACACAGTGTAAAAATGCCTCTCTCTTTATCTGGTTTGCAGATAATTGTGAAAGGTGAAATCTCCCTTTTGGAGGAGAAGCTTTGAAGTCCAGAAGATATCCCTGGGATACAATTTCCAACGCCCAGGGATCCTGGACATCTCTTGCCCAAGCCTGGGCGAAGAGCGAAAGTCTGCCCCCTACTAGATCCGTTACCGGATCGGGGGCCAATCCTTCATGCTGTCTTAGAGGCAGCAGGCTGTTTGGCCTGCTTACCTTTGTTCCAAGTCTGGTTAGGTCTCCAGACCGATTAGGATTGGGCAAAAGTTCCCTCTTGTTTTGTATTAGAGGAAGTTGATGCCGCACTCGCCTTGAAGTTTCGAAAGGCACGAAAATTAGACTGTTTGGCCCTTGATTTGGACCTGTCCTGAGGAAGGGCATGACCTTCTCCTCCAGTGATATCAGAAATGATCTCCTTCAAACCAGGCCCGAATAGGGTCTGCCCCTTGAAAGGAATATTAAGCAGCTTAGACTTTAAAGAAACGTCAGCTGACCATGATTTAAGCCATAGCGCCCTACGCGCCTGAATAGCAAAACCAGAATTCTTAGCCGTTAGTTTAGTCAAATGAGCAATGGCATCAGAAACAAAAGAATTGGCTAGCTTAAGTGCTCTAAGCTTGTCAAGAATATCATCCAATGGGGTCTCTACCTGTAAAGCCTCTTCCAGAGACTCAAACCAGAAGGCCGCAGCAGCAGTGACTGGGGCAATGCATGCAAGGGGCTGTAGAATAAAACCTTGTTGAATAAACATTTTCTTAAGGTAACCCTCTAACTTTTTATCCATTGGATCTAAGAAAGCACAACTGTCCTCGACAGGGATAGTAGTACGCTTAGCTAGTGTAGAAACTGCTACCTCCACCTTAGGGACCGTTTGCCATAAGTCACGTGTGGCGGCATCTATTGGAAACATTTTCTTAAAAATAGGAGGGGGAGAGAACGGCACACCTGGTCTATCCCATTCCTTAGTAATAATTTCTGTAAACCTCTTAGGTATTGGAAAAAAATCAGTGTAAACAGGTACTGCATAGTATTTATCCAATCTACACAATTTCTCTGGCACTGCAATGGTGTCACAGTCATTCAGAGTAGCTAAAACCTCCCTGAGCAACATGCGGAGGTGTTCAAGCTTAAATTTAAATGTTGATATCTCAGAATCAGGTTGAATCCTCTTCCCTGAGTCAGAAAAATCACCCACAGAAAGAAGCTCTCCTTCCTCAGCTTCTGCATATTGTGAGGGGGTATCAGACATAGCTACTAAAGCGTCAGTATGCTCTGTATTTCTTCTAACTCCAGAGCTGTCTCGCTTTCCTCGTAACCCAGGTAGTCTGGATAATACCGCTGACAGTGTATTATCCATGACTGCTGCCATGTCTTGTAAAGTAAACGCCATGGGCACGCTAGATGTACTTGGCGCCTCTTGAGCGTGAGACCCTTGAGCGGGATTCAAAGGTTCTGACACGTGGGGCGAGTTAGTCGGCATAACTTGCCCCTCGTCAGATTCCTCTGGTGATAATTTTTTTAAAGACAGAATATGGTCTTTATTACTTAAAGTGAAATCAGTACATTTGGTACACATTCTAAGAGGGTGTTCCACCATGGCTTCTAAACATAATGAACAAGGAGTTTCCTCTATGTCAGACATGTTTAAACAGACTAGCAATGAGACCAGCAAGCTTGGAAAACACTTTAAAGCAAGTTAACAAGCAAAAAATAAAAACGGTACTGTGCCTTTAAGAAAAATAAAAAAGGTCAGAATTTGAAAAACAGTGAAAAAAAGCAGTAAATCAAAGGAAATTTTTACAGTGTGTATAATAAGCTAACAGAGCATTGCACCCACTTGCAAATGGATGATTAACCCCTTAGTTTAAAAAAACGATATAGACGTTTTTTAACAGTCACAACAAACTGTCACATCTCTGCTGTGGCCCTACCTTCCCATACAAACGACTTTGGAAAGCCTAAAAACCCTTCAGAGAGGTCCTATAGAATTCAGGGGACTCCTAGAGGGAAGCTGGATGTCTCAGTCTGCAAAAGTTACTGCGCAATTAAGCGCTAAATTAGGCCCCTCCCACTCATGTCTACACAGTGGGAGGCCTAAGAAAACTGTTTCTAGGCAAATTTAAGCCAGCCATGTGGAAAAAAACTAGGCCCCAATAAAGTTTTATCACCAAAACATATATAAAAACGTTTAAGCACGCACAGCAAACGTTTTATATGACAGGAATTGAATTGTTACCTCTGACAGTAAGCATGATACCAGTCGCTATTAAATCACTGTAATCAGGCTTACCTTAAATAAATCTGGTATCAGCAGCATTTTCTAGCATTTACATCTCTATAAAAAAATTAAACTGCACATACCTCATAGCAGGATAACCTGCACACCATTCCCCAGCTGAAGTTACCTCTCTCTTCAGTTATGTGTGAGAACAGCAATGGATCTTAGTTACAACCTGCTAAGATCATTAAAGACCACAGGCAGATTCTTCTTCTATTTTCTGCCTGGGAACAAAATAGTACAACTCCGGTACCATTTGAAAATAACAAACTTTTGAATTGAAGAAAAAACAACTACATTTCACCACATCTCTCTTACTGCTTCCATGCTTGTCGAGAGTTGCAAGAGAATGACAGGAGGTAGCAGTTAGGGGAGGAGCTATATAGACAGCTCTGCTGTGGGTGATCCTCTTGCAACTTCCTGTTGGGAAGGAGAATATCCCACAAGTAATGGATGATCCGTGGACTGGATACACCTTACAAGAGAGAGAGAATTTTCCAAGATAGTAATTTAATATCAAGTCCGTGCATAGGCTCAAACGGAGCCCTCTGCTAAACCTTAAAGGGATCCTAAACACCTTGTCATTCAAGAAATCCTCAAAATAAATATAAAGTGTGTGCAGCAACAACCTCCATACTCACAATATAATGTGCATCTGATCTGTTATTATACTATTTAACCCTTTGGAACTTTTCTCTAAACTGTAGCCTATGTGTTAGATAGGGAGCCGCCATGTTGTAACGCGCGTTAAGAGGAGATATGCGGTCAAGTGATGCGCTCATCTGTGTTGCCGGAAGAGCCTGTGCATAGGAGTTTTTTTTTTCTTTGAAGTTGGTTTACATTACTTCAGAAGCGCTTCCTCTCTGACTAAGCAGCAGACCCATAGTACAGGCAGCTTAGAGAAATGAGCGACTGGTTCACACAAGCACCTCTAGTGTACAGCTCAGCAAGGGATCAGCACTTTCTCTTGATAGTGAACTGAGTGCCGGTGTTATCACTTCCTGTGACGTTTCATCAGCTGTTGCTCTCAGTTTCAGCCTAATACGCATGCACCGGTGAGGGAAAATGTTATTCACAATTGCGTGCTCGCTCACAGGGGGGATGACGTGAGAACAAAGAATGTGCCCAGCCCTCTTGTCACTGTCTGGAAGCGATCGCCATAGGAGGGGGGAAGATCGCCTTTAGATTTAAAATATTAAGGCAGACATTATTTAAATGCAAAATGGTCTATGCTGTATTGCTCAGTATTGGCAATTATATATGATAGCAAAAGTATGTTGGTTCATTGATGGCAAGTGTTAAAGGTCCCTTTAAGAACAAGATTTAAACTCCAAGGAGGAGCGCTAGATCGAAACACAGGCCTGATTCTAGTCAGAGCCTAAACAAAAGACTGGACGCTTAGAAGTTCAGCGAGCCTCTTGTGCAAATCTGTCCCTTAAGGGAGTTAGCCGAAAAGCTGACCAACCAAGTCTTTCCCATTCATTCTTAATAATGTTCAATAAAAATGAATATGTGAGAAGGCTAACAGGTGTGTGGTCTAAAGCAACTTCAAAATAGGGTGTTTCTGAAAAAAAACTGGTATGAAATATGGGTAAAAAAGAAGATGCGCTAAAGAAGCTACCACACACAGTATATGTTAATTATAAATTTATAAAATGTAAAAGTGTTACAAAAACATTAGTTACGCGTTAACTAAAATACAGGATAAATGCCACCCGTGGATTGATTGCTAAGCAAGGACAGAATAAATAATTAGATATTTAAAAAGTATTTAGGTCGCTATTGCTAAACCAATAAAAACAATATGTTCAAAAAATCTTGGATACAAGACTATGAAAGGCTGATAATATGCAGTCTGTTATTTTTTAACAGTGTATATATGTCCCATTGATGCAGGGATAATTCCCATCAATTAGCGAAAGGTAAAGACTCTTTGGTAACTTTTGGTAACTTTGTTACTTATTCAAAATCTTTGTTTTTGTATAGTGTCTTTAGTTGCTTGGTTTGTGGGAGGAGGTTTTTGCAGTAGCAATGAAAATCACTGCTCCGTGAAGGCTAGGGTGTCAAAAAGTGAAAACAGTACCTTTTAAGATGATGGTAAAGGAAATAGGACTATTCAGTATACTTCACCACTTAAGGTTTACTGACACTTTAATACACTTTTTACCTCTGATTACCATGTATCTAAGTACCTTCTGACAGCCCCCTAATCACATGACTGCAACTATTTAAAATCTATTGAGTTGCATTTAGTATTGTGTTGCACTAACTCTTAAATAACTTCCCGGGCGTGAACACAATGTTATCTATATGGCCTACATGAACTATCAGTCTCCTGTTGTGAAAAGCAAATACAAAAGCATGTAATTAAGAGGCTGTCAATAGAGCATTTGAAACAGGCAGAAATTTAGAGGTTTCATCTAAAAATGTTGGTTCTGCAAAGCTGGGGAATGGGTAGTAAAGGCATTATCTATCTTTTTAAACAATAACAAATTTTGTGTAGACTGTCCCTTTAAATAAAGAGAGTAATTTGAATGTGGAATGCCAAAACTGGAATCCCCAATTTCCTAAAATTATTATAGTGTATTAGCCATAATCATGGGATACAGGAAGTGGTGTACAACCTTAACTGATACTGCCTTCCCCCATTGTACATTTTATTTGTTCTCTTTTCATTTGTCACGGTGCGTGCTAGCTTTAAAAGGACAACAAAGTTACTGTACCTGGGGCAGAGGAAACTAAACAAACAGCTAAACCTGTTAAGAGATCCTTTCAAAAGAGACACTCTATTCAAAATTAAACTTTCATTATTCAGATAGAGCATGCTATTTTAAACAACTTTCCAATGTACTTCCATTAAAAAAAAAGTGCAGTCTTTTTATATTTAAACTTTTTGAGTCACCAGCTCCTACTGAGCATGTGCAAGAATTCACAGAATAAGCGTGTATGCATTTGTGATTGGCTAATGGCTGTCACATGGTACAGGGTTTATAACTTCTTTACTCTTGGAGTGTGAACCAGGGCCGGACTGGGAATAAAAAGCAGCCCTGGAAAAATATGAAGACCAGCCCAATTTTCTATTGAGTCGGTAGAATACACATACCCCATTTTTCTCAAAGGGGATTGTTGGGACACTACTTCCCCAATTTTTTTTCAAAATTAAATTATATTACTTTGTATTAAAATACAAATGTCAGATTGATGTTATATAGCACCCCTACAACCAAATTGAATCCATTAATAACCTTTTTAAATTGTAGCTTTCCAGCCCCAGCTGCTGCAGCCCACCGAGAAATCTCCTGGTGTCCTAGTAGGCCAATCCGGCCCTGGTGTGAACAGATATTCATTCCCCTTATTACTGCTATTTTATCGACAAGCTCTAATTAACAGTGCTGGAACTTAAATTGCTACAATTGCAGTTTCTTGGCGAGAAGACCTATTTTACAATAGAACAAGAAAACCACTAATCAAATTTTTGCCTGTGTTACTTTAAAATTCATGTAGACTGATCGGTAAAGACCAGTTAACAGCCTGTATCAGCACATTAGAGTAAGGAATAGAGACAATGGTCAAAACAGAATTTATCACAACATTTCTGGAATATAAACTTGTGTGATTCATGAGAAAGCTGCATATACAAAGTGTTTCTTACAACAAAGACCAGATTCCCAGAAATTCTGGTTTCTATTAAATGCCAGGTCAACACAACATGCGTCTGAGTCAATACTATCAGGAACAGCTTCATCTAAATCGGGAACTATTACATATGCTTTAGACCACACTGATGATGTTCGTACCCCACAAAGTATGCGATTATTCCTGAAGACAAACTAAGGCTTCAGATCCAAACTAACTAACCAGAGAAAGAGATTTTATATACATATACACACATATATATATATACACATATATATATAAAAAAATAGAAAGGTATAGAATTAGCGCTAAAGGACCTGAAAATAGTGATCTCAGTAAAATTTACTGGTATGGTACTGGCTTCTAAAATCACTGGTATGGTACTGGCTTCTAAAATCACAACAATGAATTTTTGTGGTGACTAGAATAGAATTCAGTTTATATTCCAGTTTAGGAGTGTTGGGCTCAATTAACACTGACTGCAGTCACCTTTTTTTGAAAGCAGTGCTAATGTGCTGAGTCCTATTGCTAAAAAAACAGTAAAAAAAATGCTCATGAATATTTAAATATTTTAAAAAAAACATACATAAAACAAAGTTACTGCAACTGTTTTCTCTAGGTCTGGCTTTCTGACTGAAATTAACTCGTAGAAAGTATGTAACAGTCAGATGCCATATCGAAATAGGTTTTGTACTTTTAGACCGCTATTTGCACTTATTTAATTGATATTAGGCTCTTCACAGGAAAAAAAAAACTTTAATAGATTTTTTACGATTATTTATGTAGTGCGCACTAACAGGTTAGCTTACACAGTCTGCAGCTAATAGTTTATAAATATCCCCCTGCATCAATTAAACACTCTAAGACTATATTAAATATATTAAATATCCGTT